>NW_027108467.1:928058-978331 GCF_000696795.3 Halyomorpha halys
ATTAAAAAAAAAAAATTACAATCTGTATCGCTGTGTGATACTAAAAGATACTCTGTATAAATTAAATTATATATATAATTTTGTATTTGATTTAAGAAACAGATCCGCCCGGAATGTGGCCTCTCTAATGGAAAAGCGTTACATACGAAATTATTAGATAAACCTCCAGATAGCGTGTTGTTACTTTGCTTTAAAAAATAACTAAAAAAACATCTTAGTAGTGTGATGATAGCAATAAGCGTAGGGTGAAGAATTAAGGAGGATGTAGAATTTTATAAAAAAACAAACAACAAAACACCGGGTTTTCATTAAAGGTTTTTTCAGTTCACAGAAAGCTTCTAAATGGAGCAAATTATACTAAAAATTGAAAAATTTAACTAATTTTTGCATTGATATAAACTGGTCTATAGTAAGAATGTAACAACCGAAACCTTTTCTGAATTTAAATCCAAATTTAATTATGAAATCTATCTGGACATACGGATTTGAGCTATGGGGCTCCACTAAACCATATAATTCCTCTCGAATCCAATCCTTACAGTCCAAAATCCTTCGTAAAATCCTTAATGCTCCTTACTTTGTCACAAATCAAATCATCCATCAGGACCTCAATGTCCCCTATGTTGCCGATTTGGCCAGAACCAGATACCAATCCTTCCATAATAAACTTCCCAACTACCCAAACGAACTCGTTTCTAACCTGGCTTCTCCTTCACTACCTAATAATCCTCCTAGACATCTGAAAAGAAAATGGCCTTGAGATCTTCTCCTTTAGAAATGTTTTTGGAGTTCTATCAATCGGTAGATTCTCCACATGTTTTTATCATGTCATAATATCACTTACAGCAAATTTACTTGATGTGTATATATGTATACAGTTGTAAATATTAATAAATAAATTATTAAAAAAAAAAAAATTATGAAATCCTTTTATTAAAATAAAATCCAATAAATACCATCCAGTCACCTTTACCCTTCGTCGTAAACCCATGACTTTCTACCTCTAACCCACAGAATCCTTTAATAATACTCCGCTTATCCCTGTGGAACAGAATCGTTACCTAGGACTACACTCGAAAAACGACCATCTTGGGATGCATATACAAGACTGAAAAGACAGGAAACAGCGCGTCGATTCTGACTATTACAACACTTAGTGTACAAGCGGTCTATATTTTCAACTAGTTACAAAAGACATGTTTATATGACAGGCCTATTTAGACATAAATAGGTGAGTGTTGGGGCTCCACCAAACCATCGAATTCCTCTATCTTATCCTTACACAATCCAAAATCCTCAGTGCTTTGTCAAAAATAAAGTCATCCATCAGAACCTTATTCCACATGTTGCCGATTTGGCCAGAACCTGAAATTAATCGTTCCATCCTACCCAAACCCACTTGTTTCTAACCTTGCTCCACCTTCAATACCTGATAATCCTTCCAATGCGTCTGAAAAGAATTTGGCCTCTAGATGTTATAAGATGAAATGTTGTTCTATCTATGGTTAAATTCTCCAAAAGAGTGTATCACGCCATTGTAATTTAACTTACATCACGTTCATTTGTATATATTTTTGATATAGTTATAAAGCATCAATAAATAAATTGTAAATAAAAAATAACCCAAATTTCAATATTATGAAATAATAAAATGGGATTTTAAATGTGAAGTTATTTCGATGGACAGGACCCGCTTGAAGTCCGGCACAGAGCCAAGTTCTCATAATGTCTATCTGACCTAGAAATAGTGGAATCAATACTAGTAGTCCCTTCCTACGACCAGAAGGTGTATGGACCTTCAGCATTATCTATTAAATATTGTTTAGGATAGCTCCAAGAGGTTTAGTATCAATCTAAGGTTTATTAATTGGAATTTTTTAGGCTGAAATTGTGGTGATAACAGAAGAAAGAGAACTAGATTAAGCATGGAAAGCTACTGAACTAAGATGGTTTCAAGCTCGCATTGTGTGGTACCGGGTTCGAAGATCGCAATCAATTTTCTCATTGGATCCTACTGGGGGGGGGGGGAGGGTCCACGCACTACAAATATGGGCAGACTCAAACACAATTATCAAATTAAGATGGACTTGTTCTATTTTCAACCAGCATCACACTGCGATTGTTACATCTACCAAAGGAATCTGAGTTATTATTATAAAAAGAGTCTTGTTTGTTTGTCGATATTACATATATTATTTTATAATGATTATTTAATTAATTCTGTTTTACATCTTGCTCTGATTTCAGTCTTGATCATGGCCTTTAGAGTATTTTAAGTCCTGTTTTTATTTTATTGTAAATTTTTATCATTTATTAATGACCTAATCTTGTGACTTAAGGAATCGCTCTACCTCCAGATAATTGATTTTATGAAAAACCGGATTATCCACTGGTTCATCCTTTTTCATTTTTGTCTTTCGTTAAATGAACGATTCAATCGGTAAAATGTTCTAATGAAAGTATATCGAGTTGATGCGGCTTTTACCTACATTATGTAAAATTCTAGATAGACAGATCTAAGGAAACAATGAATAGGGAAAGTATACCTGGTGGGAGAAGCCACTTAAGCGTGAAGTAAAGTTCTGTGTCACGGAAATCCCTTGGAGATCCAAAAACGTACCTAGGCCAGGATACGGTTGGAATATCCATTTAACCATCTCCACTATCAGTACTGATATTTTATTTTTTTCTGAAATGCGTAATTAGGATGATTTCAACTGTTAGAATGATGATGTAAATATAAACTTACCCGTTCAGTTAATTATGAACTTAAGCTCTGAATTCGGAATGAGATATCGAATCTGGTGTCATTAATAATGTTGGATATATTAAAGATATTCGATGCTGTCAAGAATGGTTTTTTACAAACGGAGTTCATAAATTTTAGCATTCATTTTTGGTAATTTTACGTTTCCAAAATATTGGAACCTGTTCCAATTCGTTTCAACACTATTTCAATTTTGATTGGCTGTGGAGGTGCGCGAAAAATTGTGAAGAAAAATGGTGGTGGATTAAAGGGACCCTTATGCAGTCAGTCCGAATGACAGTCATCATTCAAAGACTCCTATCAGTCCGAATGTAAGTCATCATTCAAACACTTCTACCAGTCCGAATGACAGTCATCATTCAAAGACTCCTATCAGTCCGAATGAAAGTCATCAGTCGAAGACTCCTATCAGTCCGAATGGCGCCTACTAGAAAATGAGATATCGAACGGTAAGGCTCTTGCTCAGTTTCTCTTCCGATTCACCATTAACAGAAAGCAGAAAGATTGTATGGCCATTCATTATTTTGATACTACCCCACAAAAAAAAAGTTATAACACACCAGCTGCCTCTCCTTCGCTTTCTTAGTACCAGGCCATTTCCTAAGGTTAATGATCGGATTTCTAAATTCATTTGGTTATACATTAGTTCTGACCCATACACGATCAATTCCAACTCGACCATTTTACTCTCATTCCTACAGACCATTCAGAGATTTCTTAACACCACATTAATTCGTAGCTGAGATGATTAGGCCTAGGTCTTTCGTTCTGAGATATGCGGGCGGCGCCGGTTCGAATCCGGCCTGGGGCGTTGACTTTTTTTTTGAGTGGCGGTCCAACAAAATGAAGAACTTGACTACCATGGTTAAGATAGGTTGCTCCCCTTTAGGTAACTAGGCAAACATCACATTCGTTGTGGATTGCCTTTAAAATTATATACCTAATTTGGTACTGGTAAAATATTAGGACCAAAATTAATTTTGAATGAAATTCACCTCCAATTGACAGTTACTCACCTTGAAAAAAATTCTACATGCCCAAATGTATATTATAACCAATGATACCATAATAATTTGTTGATAATCTGTTGTTTTACCGTTTTGAGTCTCATAATCTAGCGAAAAAGTCAATGTGTGGGTATTTACTCAGCCTAAATTAAAAACGGCAAGTCGTACGAATCTGAAATTACACATATTTAAGACATGTGTTTGCCGGAGATGTTACAGAAAATATTTCGTCAAAATCTACCATTTATAGAAATGATGTTTCACATTTTTTTTTTTTTAACTTTCTCAATAACGGTTCTAATGAGTTGTATTAATAAACCTAGTTAGAACTCAGTAAATCAATTAGGTGATAGGTTTATTTTTTTTTTTTAATAACCTGTTTTCATGATTAGCAATAATAAACTATGGATAAATTCAAAATATTAAACAATCTCAAGGATAAATAAAGGAAAAATAGAGATATACTTTTCGAATAAGAACAACCACCATATCTTTCCCGATTGCATTATAGCTTATTTATATTTTGTTGAACTTTTGTATTATTAAATTTGGATTTGTTATTCCAACCTCGAGAAACTATAACATACGAGTTTTTATAAAATAATAAAAGGAAGTTTTTATAAAATAATAAAAGGAAGATTTTATAAAATAAGAAAAAGTGATGTCAAAGAAAACTCAAATAGTGATTATACTATTTATATTGAGCCAACGTTTCGCCTCATGTTGCAGGGCTTCCTCTGGGCTAAAAAAGATACAAACGTTCAAATGATGGAAACATAAATGAACAAATTAGATGGAAAATTAAAAAGATATTCAGTGAAAGGTAAAAATTAAATAAGAATCCTAAATGGTTTTAGACAATTAATGAAAAGAGAAAATAATAAATAAAAAAAAAAGAAATATAAAATACAGTACAAACTAAAAGATGGAAAAAGGGTTATAAGAATAAAGGAAGATAATGAAGAAGATAGGAAACTTACCTAACGGATTGGAAGTCTGTGCTAAAGAGGAATGTTGACAGTTAAAATTATATAAGGAACTATAATTATATTAATTATAGGGAAACATTAAATGATAATATACATAATAGGGGGATGAAATTATCTATAGACACAGACAGTATACACAAAAGAAATAGAGTTAAAAGAATGGATACATTAAATATAATAAGACGAAGAAGTCTTTTCTTCATGTACAAAATAAAAAATATTTATAGCAACCGAAAAATAAAAAACGTTTTGTTCGCTATTTTTGCCTTCTCGGTCTTTACTTTATTATTTTTACATAAAAGTACAGCCAGAAGTGGGGTTGTTAATGAAAGTTTTCAATACACGCATATTGTTTTTTTATCTGAATTTTGTAGTTTGTAGTTTAATTTAGGCTGTTTATTTAATCTAAATATTTCTATGCTAGAAGGACAATATAGGAACGAAGTGTATTAACATTTGCCTCGGATGGTATTGACATTTGCCTCTGACCTAGCGAAACCTTTGACATTTAGTATTGATTTTTTAGTAACTCCTTACTGAAAGTGAGAAATTTCAATATGAGTTATTCAGTTTAATTAAGCTATAATTTCAATATTTTATAATTAATTTGTTTTTTACTATTTACTTTATTATAAATAGTATTTAGTTACGATTAAATACATTATATGTTTAATTTTGTTACATTTATTTTTATCAGATTTAGTCATTTGAGAAGAAAAATGTGCATTTTTATTTGTGTTGTTATAATTAAGTAATAGAGACAGTTAATAAAGGTTGATATCCGTTGCTAAGACGTCGCCTAGCAACCGGCGGACCATCTTCGTTTTTAAATCAGTTCTGGCTAATTAGTTGCCATGATAGTGTCTAAGCGGCCCTGTCTGCGTTTATAATTTAATAGTTAGGACATTTTTAGTGAGTTAACTGACATTACAGTTCAAACCCAGAACTTTCTGCGTTTCGACTTGAGTTTGAGTTCCAGATAATTAGTGTCCATAATCGTTTGTAACCAGCTCTGTCTGCGTTTTGGTGTTATTTATTGACATTGTGAGTGTGTTAATCAACATATAAGTCTGGAACCAGACCTGTTATGAGTTTCTGGCCTTTGAGTGCAATATGAATTGTTGCTAATTAATAGGCTCGTATAATTAATAAAAACAACTAGACCCTGTCTGCCCTTTCCCCCTTGTGGCCATCTTGGCTTTTTGGATATTTCAACTGTCGATGAGCCACTTAGCCAACTTTCCTCTCTCCAAACATCTTCCTCTGACCTATGGGAGTGGATCATCCTTTCGTCGAACAGTATTTGTTTTCTTAATTTATTTATCTAATTTTATTTTTATCGAAAAGGCTTTTTTATTTTTACTTATTCATTGTTTTATTCATCTTATGCTTATTTTACGTTTAAGTTTAATAAATGTTAGATTAACCAAATAAATGTTAATATCCGAACCAGCTAGTTGTTTTTGTTCTTTTAAAGCTTTCTAACAAAAAGACATAGTCAATTTGAGGTGGCTTTTAACAATTATTATAAAATAATGTCATATATTCCAAGTATTCATTTGATATTAATTTATTATGTTAAGAAATTAATTTTCAAACAGTCAAGTTGGCAATAGATATTGTAAATATTTTTTTAATATCTAATTTGTTTGAAGTACTTATGATAAATATTTTAGTTAAAAGAACAGTTGTGCAATCGATGCCGGTATGGAGGGGATATGACGAAGTACGAAAAAAAAAAAAAAATAGTACCTGCAAACCCGCCATAGTAATGTGTTCTCACGCTTTTGGTGCCTGATAAGAAAATTACCAATAATAAATAAATGGCGTTTAATTTACTGTAAACATTCAAAGGCACGGTTGTAATGTAATTGGAAAATAATATTTTCAATTGTAATGGCTTTATATCGTTAAATTATTTGTTTTAAAATTTAGTTACTCGTTCACACCTCAGAAGTTTGTACTGCTATAACAGAGGTGTATACTTTAAATTCAGCTCATACTAGTTTAATGATATTTTATGTTTTGCTTTCTGGCTATTGTCTATTTAAAAAAATGTTTGTCTTCAGAATCGAAAATTTCCACTCGCGTCTGACGTTTTAGAAATAAAGGTGTGAATTTGGTGCCTAATTTGTAGATAACTAAAAAAGTTTGTATATAAATTCATATTCTAGATTTTCTACTATTCCATTTATATGTTATGAGACTTGGCGGATTTTATTTAAATGGCCTCAAGCCAATTTTATCCAATTCTTAATTATTTTTTGATAAATATTACAATCTGCCACAACATTGTTGGGCAATATGTAATAGTGATAACTGATTACATTTATTCTAAAATAAAATAACATAAGAATAAAAATAATTAAATAAATGAAAAAAAAAATTAAAAAAAAAGGTAAAATCTTTCTCCACATATATACAAACAGAAGAATAAAGAAAATAATCATAATCAAACTATGAACATGAATAAAATAACTAATATCTAATTTAATCTGCTTTTGCTTTTCCATTCACAAAGGTATTTAATGTTTTGTACTTTACCTATTGTCGAAAATTATTTTTGAATGGAGAATCGTATAATAATAATGAATAAATAATCAACAAACCTTTAAACCATGTTTCGATGAAGAGTGTCTGGAAATGCTAGAACAAAGAAAAGTAGCTAAGCTAAAAATTCTCAATAATCCTAGCGAAAACAATGTTAATTACTTCCTGGCCTGAAAGAATGAGACGTCTATATATCTCTTAAATAAAAAAAATAGAATATCTTAACAATAAAATAATAGATAAGTAATTAATTAATAATAGGTAAATGAGTCTATCGAAAAACTTAAAAATTAGAATTCACAAAGCTATTATCCTTTCCACTGTTCTTTATAGATACGAGACGTGGCCTCTTAAACTAAGGGATGAAGAGCGCCTTATGGTTTTCGAAAATTAAGTATCACGTAGAATATTCGGACCGAAAAAGGATGAGTTTACGGCAGAATTTAGAAGGCTGCACAACCCTAAATTAAGTGAGCTACACTCGGTACAGGTATAAGGTTATAAGATGGGCGTGTAAGGTTGTAGAGCTTAGTAACGAGCGGATCCCTATAATGTTAATGAACACTAAACCTACATGTAAACGTCCGAGGGGTAGACCGAAACGAAGATGGGTGGATTGCGTTAAAACTGATTTAGTGATGATATCAAGATATCAACAACTGCTACCTACTTAAATCTGTTTAGTGTCGCCCGTCCAAACTGAAACCTACTAGATCAGACTTGACACAATCCTTCCACTTACGCTTCGGTCTAGTCCTCGGAAGCTTATCCATTGACAATTAACATTTTAGGAACCCGTTCTTTATCAACCTTACACACCCATCTTATTCGCCGTTATGCCATAACCTGAATTATATTCATTGGGTTCAGTTCCCGCAATTTGACGTTGCCAAGCATCCATTCAGGTGTGCAGTAGTTGGTTAAGAAAGTCCTGTTACTGGTTCAACAGACCAACAAATAAATACAGTAAAAAAGAAGAATTAATTTCACGCGTACCAGTAATTTAAATTGTTATTAATTTAAATTAAAATTAGTTTGTTAAACTTCGTTCGTTTTTATATATTTTAAACTTGATGAAAAATGAAACCTATTTTGTATGCTCCAATGAACAAGTACTTGGACTCATTTCAATGTAAATCTAATCAAATTGAAATTAGTTTGAAATTGGTTCAAACTCTTCAGTCATTTGTCGTTAGGATATTGATTACACCTGTTATTTTACTTGGCGATTAATTTAGTAATTATTATTGGTGAATAGCCTCCTGGCATATAATATATGGTAAGGTATTGCAATTTAAAAAATCCTTTCCCGTCTGCATGGATTTTCTAGCGAAGTAATTCTTAAGAAATCAACAAACGCCGAGACTACTGCTTAACGTTCTTGGGGTAGAGCGAAACGTAAGTGGGAGAATCGCGTTAAGGCTGATATGATTGATAATATAAAAATTAAAAGTATATCAAATCATATAAATAATAAAATTATCATATTATATTATTTTTGTAGGTCATTTACAATGACGTAGTTAGATAAAATAAATCAGGACTGCTAATTACTAAAAATAATATCAGAGCTTAAACTGTGGTGAGGAGAACGCCTTCTAGTGGTTTTGATTAGATACGGTGCAAATACATTTCATTTAATATTGATTAAATGCTATTGTTTTATAATTATAATATTTATTATTATACAAATATTTCAAGATAAACTTTATCTTTAATTTTTTTCAAAGAAGAAAGGACTTGAGAAAAGGGGTAATGTTCGAACCACTTCTTTGGGGGAAATTCTAAGAAGTTTTAAGAAAGGAATAGCAGCTTTTTCTGTTAACATTAGTCACTGGCCTATTTAACATTTGATCAGAGTTTAAACTTGAAAACACAAATTAATTACTTTTTTATTGAATGTTAATTGAGTATTATTCTATGAATAGAAATGAAATCTAATCTAATGAACAGTGTAAGTTAAATTGTTATTGAAAATGTTGACTTTTAACACATATTTTATATTGAAAAGGGACAATTTAAATTGTATAATAAATGGATGTTTTTGGCGTAGATCTTTGATTTATGAACCTCTTTGTTTCAGAAGTTGAAAAAAAAAAAAAAAATCGTCTTGATATGATGAAAACGGAATATCTTAAACTGGTTTTTCTCTAAATGACTTAGTTATGTTGTAAACAGAATTATTGATACATTTAAATGCTACGTTTCAGAACATATCGAATCCTTGAGACAGCGCCTCACAGTTGTGGGAAACAGCCGTTTTTGTGTTAAAACCTCGAAATTAAAACCTCGAGTTCCTTTGTTATCTAGAGTGCTGGAATTCAATGGAATGGATTCATTTATTTTTTAATTATTATAATATCTTAAGCTGTGAAAATATAAATCTTAAAAGTTTTTCCATCATAGTGGTTAATTTGATTATTGTTCTAACCTTGTTTTGGTTGCACCTTCCAAGAAGGTCTCTGACTTCATACGTCAACGAAACTTTCACAAAAGTTGCTGTAATATGAGAAATTATTCTTATCGCAAAGGTCAATAAAGATCATTTTTTCCATTATTAAATTGCAAGTGGCCGAAGAAAGTTAGAAAAAAATATTTCAAGACCTACTTTGAAAAACTACAATTGTATGCACTAGCTTTCTTTGGTATTGACTTAGCCGAAATAACTTTTTGATTGTTCAAAACAAGATAACAATAACCAGTGAAACTCAATTTTTCCCAATGCCCGAATAATGTCTGTAAGATGAAAAGGTCGGTCTATGGTTCACAAATATTGTTTGATGGGAATAAACCTATTATGGTGAATTCGTTCATAGGTATTTGAGTGAAATTATATTTTATAGGTATTTCAAACGACACTCATCAATATGTCATTTTGGAAAGTTGTTACATGCTTTCCACCATTGAGCGCCATCACCTCACACCCCTGCTCCCTAGGTATTATTCTTGAGATGCAGTGATCAATAAGCAAGTTAGTGGTTACAGCCACGTACATATCGGTTTTATCATATAGATTGGTGTGTGATAATTTAAAAGTTGCAGCGATGGTACTCGGGGCGTGAAGATTATCTATTGACTGTGGGAGAGAGACCACACCCCACAGACACACACAGTGAGTGATCAATAGGCGGGTAGGGGCAGAGGGCCTGTTACCATAGGGATTAGGGACAGGTAGCCCGATCCTCTATCGATCTCTCTCTCACTCCAGCTCCTTTGTACTTGTCTTTACACTTAGTATTTATTCTATGTAATGAGATAATGAATGAATCCCTACCGAACGAGCTATGATAGCTGTTGGATCTGCAATGGCATCCGAATTAGCAGTTTTTCTTCTTAAAATTAATCAGTACCACTACAATCCATGAAGAGTTAGAGTCGCAGTACTTTGTAAGAAGTACTCTTACTAAACCAAGGGTTGTGCAAAGGGATGATTTAGTCAGAATCTCCTTCATCCGCTAGATTTTTACCCAATCAATGAGGCTAGCTGGTCATCAGATGGCTCCCAAATCCACCGAGCTGACCCATGGCTACATTTAAACATTTTTTTTTTTAAATTATTTATTTATTGTAATTTACAACTGTACAAAATAATACAATAGGCAAATATGTAGTTTGTTTCATATACACTTGAAAATCTTGGGAAGGAACCACCCATTGGTGGTACTTCAAACATTAATTTAAACTAGAAGGTCCTGTGGCCATCTTCTTTTCAGACGCCTCAGAGGATTATCAGGGATTGTTAAGGATGAAAGATTAAGAATTAATGGGTTAGGATGGTTAAGGAGTTTGGAATGAAAAGGCGCATATCTGTTTTGGGTCAAATCTGCAACGAATGGGATGTTAAGGTCTTTATGAATGAGTTTATTTGTGACGTAATAAGGAGCATCAAGGATTATACGTAGGATTTTGGATTGTAACGATTGGATGCGGGAAGAATTTGATGGTTTGGTGGAGCCCCAGAGCTCAATTCCATATGTCCAAATTGGTCTGATTATTGTAGTGTATACTAATTTTTTGTAGAGAATGGGAAGTTTAGAGCGTTTGTCAAGTAAGTGTTGTAGCAATCGGAATCTACGAGCAGTTTCTTGTCGTTTCAGTCTTTTGTGTGGATTCCAAGTAAGTCTCTTGTCAAGATGGAGTCCTAAGTATCGAATCTGTTCAACAGGCGTTAGTGGTGAATTTAGAATTAGAATTAGTAACAGTTAAACATAAAATAATTATTTGCCAGTGCTGGATTCGAATCCGAGTCCTTTGAGTTTGGAGTACAGTGCCTTACCTATGAGCTTATAAACTTTATTTTTAATTTTTTTTATTATAAAAAATGAAGAAAAGACAATCTGTGAAGGTTGAATAGCGTGGAAACGCAAATATGAATGCGGCATTGATGTGGTTACGCACGAGTGTCAGGTGGAGGTACGCACTGCATTGTGTTTTTGAACTATGGATTCACTTTTTTAATACAAATAAAGAAAAAAAAAATCCAACTATTTGTTTTTATTTATTTAGTAAAATATAAAAGTGACTTATGAACTAATATGTATAGAAATAATGGATGGTAATTGAAAAAGGTCCGTGTACATTTCAAAATAACTCAAATAGTAAATAAACTAATTAAATAGTAAATAAACTAATTAAATAGAAAATAAACTAATTAAATAGTAAATAAACTAATTAAATAGAAAATAAACTACTTAAATAGTAAATAAACTTACTATGAGCCAAAGTTTTGCCCCATTTTGCAGGGCTTCGTCAAAGCTGAAAAGGAACTAACAACTAAAATAATGTTACAAAGTAAGATGATAAGATATCATGAAATAAAAGTAAACTAAGTAAATTATTGAAAGTTTATTTAAAAATTAAGTAAGTTAATTAGAGAAAATTAAAATAAGATGTAACAAACAAATAATAAGTCCAACTCCTTAGTTGTTACCTCCATCGTTATAGTACAAGAGCCGGGAAGAAAAAAAGGATGTTATTTCACCCCAATTTTCGTTTGCTTTAATAAAAACTATGTATAATTACTAGTCAAAACTGATGGGTCTGCCAATTATAGGTAGGGGAATAAAAATTGGCGGCTGTTTCAAAACCTTAATTTTTCATTCGGAGTTCTATATCTTAAAAACTACCTACAACACTAGAAAATCTAATAGAACATTATTTAAAGAAGAGTAAATTTGCTGAAATATTAGCCCTAATAGAGCTATTTACGTCCAATAGTTCTCAAGATATAGCTTTTTAAAAGGCAACATTTCATAAAAATGTACTGAAATATCAGTAGTTTTTATGATATTCACACATGAATATAAATTTTGCGCATTTGTCTAAACAACTATAAATCAATTCATTTTAGCAAATTTCATGGAAACTGCTACTTTATAACTGAATTAAACTAAAAAAACAAATGAGTTCACCAACAAAATTAGTATTATAGATATTTCTACTATTAATTAAATTATTTTTACTCAATCAAATGATTTATACAATACAGATTGTTTATTTATAACTCCAATAAAATATATTATGAACACTTCCATAGGAATTAGATTACCCGATGCTTTGTATAAATTTCCACGGTGATTAAAATAACTTATGCTATGATTGGGAATTTAATAATGTCCCTTACGCATGTGCACCTTTCCTTGAAAACAAAAAATGTCATTATTTCCTGAGCTTTCTTAAATTTTTTTTTAATGGCAGTTTTCATTACTGGAGTTTTCGGATTACAGAGTTTATACTGTATATGTCTAATACTTTTTTGTAATTCATGTTTATTAAATGTTAACCTGCCGACTGCCCTACGGTATACTTTAATAGTGTTGCTCTTACCTCTGTTGAACAAATTTGCTACCTTGGACTACACCTGGACAAACGAATAACTTGGAATCCTCATTCAAGACTGAAAAGACAGGAAACTGCACGTCGATTCCGATTATTATAATATTTACTAGACAAACGGTCTAAACTTCCAGTCCATTACATCACTATTATAGGGTGTTTTTTTGAGCCCGATAGAACTTGAAATTGTAAAAAATAACACAAAAAATTAAATTGTAATCAAAATTTTTTTTTTATTCGAAAGATCAATACGTGACATTAACATTTGAAAATGATTTCGGGCATATGGGCACCGCGGCTGTTCTTGACGAAGCGCATTCTGGACGTCCAATTTTGGGCCACTTTTTCGAGCACTGCTGGCCGTATGTCACGAATAACACGAACAATGCTGGCCTCCAAGGCGTCAATTGTTGCTGGTTTATCAGCATAAACCAGTGACTTCACGTAGCCCCACAGGAAATAATCGAGAGGTGTCAAATCGCACGACCATATGCGGCAATTTTGCTTATTAACAAACCCGTTAAGCCAAAAATGCGCCTCATCGCTGAACACAATTTTACAGAATGCGCTTCGTCAAGAACAGCCGCGGTGCCCATATGCCCGAAATCATTTTCAAATGTTAATGTCACGTATTGATCTTTCGAATAAAAAAAAAATTTTGATTACAATTTAATTTTTTGTGTTATTTTTTACAATTTCAAGTTCTATCGGGCTTAAAAAAAAACCCTATATAACGTCTATCTGGACATACGGAGTTGAGTTCTGGGGCTTCACTAAACCTTCGAATTCCTCTCTTATCCAATCCTTATAATCCAAAATCCTTCGTAAAATCCTCAATGCTCCTTACTTCATCACAAATAAAATCATACATAAATAATACCTTAATGTTTCCATACATAGCCGATCTAGTCCAACCCAGACATCAATCCTTCCATTATAAACTCCCAAACCCACTAGTTTCTAATCTTGCTTCCTCTTCCATTTCTGACAATCCGAGGCGCCTGAAAAGAATATGGCCTCGAGACCTTCTAATGTAAAAACGCTATTAGAGTGCTACCAATTGGTAGTTTCTCTACACGCCTGTATCACTCTATTATTAACTTACAAAAAAAAATGTTTATTAATACTTTTCGCTGTACATCTTATCATTATTTATTATTTGACTTTGGCACCCTTAGTAGACATCCTGTCTCTCTTGTGGTACTCTTTCCAACGTACTAGTCACATGAGTGCGTTATAGCAAGAATAGCTTCCCTAGGTTTCCTGACTAGTGAATTTTAAATTTTGATCTAAATGCAACAGATGGCATTTTGCCGTAATACGAGTTCGGTTATTACTAAAAAAATATATTCATTTTTCTTTTGAAGTGGTTTATTATCAGTTCAAATCCGCTTATCTATTCAATCAATTTAAAAAAAAGCTACATACATTTCAGATTTTAAGAGCTCTGATATATTTTATAGAGACTATCTTCAATAAAATGTAGTATGCACTGTGGGCATTTAGCAGATTATGTACGAATTGTAGTTCATCTTGGCTAAATAGTTGTTACAGATTGTCAGCTTGCAGCCGATGGGGAAGTGGCTTTCTCTGATAGGGGAAAGTACCCACGATGTCACTGTGGGGGTAATTTACTTTATAGCCAGTTGGAACCAGTATATAGCTATTGTTACTGTTACTGTTAATTTATTAACGTAAAATTGAACTAGCATAAAACTAATTATAATTAGCAAAGTTATGTTATATGAAGGGGCAATGTAACATTTTTTGATATTTAGAATCTTTTGTGTGGATGAAAGGGGTCTATTACTCGATAATACCTCACACTAGGTAGATAGGCAATCTACCTAGTGTGAGGTATTATAACCTCAAAATCCAATTATTAACTGAGATACCTAGATGTTAGAAGGGGCTATGTACACTTCAAACCATAACCAGTTCCGAAAAACAAAAACCTATATAATCAGTTTGAAAAAAAATTAGTTCTTATTATTAGCAATTATAAATACTGTATAAATGCAAAATATAAAAGAATTTTATAAATAACTATAAGATAAAAAAAAGAAACATAAAAATACCCGATTCCTACGGAAAAAGATGTGAACTCATGAACATTTCTGATTGCATTATTGCATTATGGCTTAGTTATCTTTTGTTAAACTGTTGTATTCTTGTCAGGACTAAATATTCTTTATATTTGAAATCCTAAAATACGAATTTTTATTGTAACAGAAAAATAAAAAAAAAATTCCTAATTTTCGTCTTGTTCTTCAGATTTTTTTTTTTTTTTTTAGAAAATCACGAAAATTTCGATAACTTCAACTAATGTGCGGAATTATTGTTTTTCAAATAACCTATTCATTTTTAATTATTAAATATTATGCTCTTTTGGATTCAAAAATGTAATTGTCTCTAATTTATGAGAATAAAATTATGTTACTGTGGGACTACCCTCGAAATTCGTGTTTGCTTTTCCTGTTTGAATTATTTATATTCTGGACATAATATAAATGTCCAGTTATAAATAATTCGTTACCAATCTTCCCTCTACGCAACAACCCCTGATGAAGACCTGAAACTCAGGTCGAAACGTCGGCATAAAATAAATAAATATGGTTTTGTTTATTTATGTTGTCCTTTACTGACCGCACCCCCCGACAAACTTCTTCAAGCATAAATGATTTATATTCTGGGCATTTAGGGAGAAATGCTTTATTTAGCCATGCTGCCCAAATATTGGGTTGCGAAAAAAAAATTCGTATCGTTTTTCAAAATTCAATTTAATCCTCTCTCTGTGTTTATAAAATCACGTTTACTTGGTCAATAATTTTTATATATACTAAAAAAGGATTAGTTGGAGTGCTTTTATGCATCAGTTTCAACCGATATTCCTTATCTTAAAGTGGTATTTCGCTTGCTCAGAATGAAAGAGAAAAAAAAAATTCATTTTCTACATTTTTGACCTTTGGGGCTCCACTAAACCTTCGAATTCCTCTCGTATCCAATCTTTACAATCCAAAATCCTTCGTAAAATCCTCAATGCTCCTTATTTTGTTACTAATAAAACCATCCATAAAGACCCAAATGTTCCTTATGTAACCGATCTAGCCCGAACCCGATATTATTCCTTCCATAATAAACTCCCTAACTACCCAAACCCACTCGTTTCTAACTTTGCTTCCTCTTCCATTCCTGGCAATCATCCAAGGCGCCTGAAAAGAAGATGGCCTCGTGACCTTATATTGTAAAATGTTTTTAGAGTTCTACTACTGGGTAGTTTCTCTACATCCTGTATCATATCATTATGTCATTATGATCAAATTTACTGGTTGTATTTTTTTATACAGTTGTAAATATCAACAAATAAATTAAAAAAAAAAAATTTCTACATTTAATAATTTTTTTTATTACAAAAAAAGAAAATCTGCTGCACAGACGGTAAACAAAATTTGCAGTGTGAATGGTGATAATGCCTTAGGATAAAGAAAGCACCGCCCGTAAGTGGTTTGCTCGGGTCGTCTTTCAACTGTTGATGATGGCCAAATTCAAGCATTGGTCAGAGACAACCCTCACTCTACGACACGGAATATCGCAGAAACGCTTAGCATATCTCATGCAAGTGTCTCAAATCATTTGTGTCTCATAATCGCAAAGGCATAATTTTCCATCACGATAACGCCCGTCCTCACGTGTCTTTGCAGACCCGGAAGAAATTATTAAAGTTTGGCTGGGATGTGATCCCCCACCCACCTTATTCACCAGACCTTGCCCCAACAGATTTTCACTTATTTCGGGCCCTTCAAAGCTCTCTTAACGAGTAACACTTTAATTCCCTCGAGGACTCCAAAACGCACATCGCGCAAAAATCTGAGAAGCTCTGGGAGGACGGAATTTGACAACAAAAATGCCCTGAAAGATGGATAGATCAAAATGGGTCATATATAATTGATTTAAAATATTTACAAGAATCTGAAGTTTTTATTGGAATCACCAGTAAAAAACGCTACGAACTTATTTTACAACCCAATACATTGCGTTGCTACAATACACAGCACACCAATCACTCCAGGAATGGACATATATTCACATGATACAACAATATTTTTTTCCCCTACCTTTTCCTTTTATGATCAATACTCGTCTACACACTAAATACAAATATTTTTATTTTTATTTCTATTTAAGAATTTCATTCTATTTTGACAATTTTATTCTCCTTATTTCACTCTCCCAGACCTCCCCCCTCTCGTGATCCGCTACCCAGGTTCGATCCATTAAAGAAATTAAACTTAGAAATATTATCAGATAGCAATGTAAAATCAAACCAAAGACATAATAGTCAGCGCAGTAGATCAGTTCACAAAAAAAAAATAAATAAAAAAAAATAATTTAATGAATAAATAAGTTAAAACACAAATCGACAGGTCCAAAAATTAAAAACAAAAAAACAGTGAATAATCTCCGAGTTAATTTCCATGCAGGTGATGATGTATGGATCCCAGGGAGTTCAAAATAATATTTGCCGCTAAGATCATTATATCAAATAAATTGAGTTGCAGGATATTATATTAATATAACTAAACAATCTAAAAATTTCATTCCAAAAAGTTTTATGTTCATTATCTCAGCGGTTAACGGTATTTGGTCACAGACTCTTAAACATGTGACGTTTTTATTAGAGTGTTATCAGTTAAAACTTAAACTACAATATTTTATAAGAAGTAATAGATTAAATAAAATACCTCTATAATTCCCAAGAGTTTTTTATTAATAAAATTCTAACTTTTATTAATTTTATTTTATTTTTTATTACAAGTTAACGTCCTAGCGTTTTATCATTTTTATCAACAATTTAATTTTTAATTTATTTAAATCAATTTTTGTTTAATTATACGTTAACGTTCTTGCTATTATAATTTTTACCGTTTCACAGAATTTATTTCTCTTTTAACTATCTGTAATTTTTTAAAAATTTTCTTCATAGATTTTTTTCTTTTTAAATAATTTATTTATTGTTACAACTTTATAAAAAAATATATACATCAAGTAAATTTCCTGTAAGCGGTATAATGACAAGATATAAACATTTGGAGGATCTACCCATTGATAGAGCTCCAAAAACATTTCTGGAGAAGATCTCCAGGCCATCTTCTCTTCAGACGCCTAGGATGATCATTAGGTAATGAAGGAGAAGCCAGGTTAGAAACGAGTTGCTTGGGAAGTTTTATCATGGAAAGATTAGTATCTGGCTTTATAATAGTCATGTAGATCAGTCTTTTATGGTGGAAGTTTAGACTGTATGTCTAGTAAATGTTATAATCGACCTGTGTTCTCAATCTTGTATGAGGATTCCAAGTTAGTCGTTTGTCCAGGTGTAGTCCAAGGTAGCGGATCTGTTCTACAGGGGTAAGAAGAACATTATTAAAGTATACTGTTTCTTTGGTTTTAAAAATTATTATTGCCTACAGGTCAAAAACTTATAATGGAGATACTGAATATTTCTGTGGCTTGGTTCTAGGAGGTCCAATGTCTTTTTTTTTTTTTTTAATTTATTTTTTTTATACCAAACGTCTTCGATTTTGATAAATCTTTAAAATATAACCTACATTAACCTTTAAATCTCTGAGATATAACCTATCTTAGTTTATTAGGAATTGGTCTTTGTAGAATTAAAGATTTTCTCATTAAAAAACTTTTTGTATAAAAAGTACAAAATCAGACAAAAAAATACATTTGCTCGTTTAGAACCACACAGATTTATTGTATTATTAGACATTTTGGTGTTACTGTGTCCACATCTTCAGCGTAATAAAATTAACTATTGGTTTTTATAATTATAATTCCCTTTTGTATCCTATAAAAATAATAAGGTGTAGGTAGTTGACCGTAGATTAATGATTGGAGAAGTTTGTCGGGGGGTGCGGTGAGCAAAGAACAACATAAATAAACAAAACCATATTTATTTATTTTATGCCGACGTTTTGACCTGAGTTTCAGGTCTTCATCAGGGGTTGTGGTCTACCTTCTACGCCACAACTCCTGATGAAGACCTGAAACTCAGGTCAAAACGTCGGCATAAAATAAATAAATATGGTTTTGTTTATTTATGTTGTTCTTTGCTGACCGCACCTCCCGACAAACTTCTCCAATTATAAAAATAATAATTAATTTAAATTTATTAACATCCCCCCTGCCGCCACTTACATCCTATTATTAAACCACAACAAGTTAAATTTCCTTACTGTTCTAAATCACTGATTAAGTAACGTTGTTTGTTATAATAATAATAATAATAATAAAGGCTTAGCGAACCCGAAGGTTCGATGCCTATACTACTTACGTTTGTCCATTGGCGCCCGTCCAAACCTGTATCTAACAAATCAGACTTAACACGATCTTCCCGTCTACGTTTCGGTCGTTCCCGTCAGTTCAGAGTTGATTAATGTTTTAGGGATCCGTTCGTTCATAGTTAATTATAGTATTCGAAATGTAATATTAATATGATGACGATTTTAACGTATTATGTAAGTAAATTATGATTTTAAAATACTATTTTATTTATTAATTGTTTTCTCTATTTATTACCATGAATGGAACTAACAAATTATATAAAATTGTAGATGTATTGTTTTTTTAAACCAACAGTGAATTTGCTAAAGAGGGGGACAACACAATTTCCTCGAAACATCCAAGAATAATAATAATAAAGACTTAGTGAACCCCCGAAGGTTCGATGCCGATACCACCAATCATTTTCTACATACATCTGTACTGTGACGCCCCTCCAAACACAAATCTATAAATCAGTTTTAACGCAATCCTCTTACCCCTACGTTTCAGTCTAGTCTTCGGACGATTACTCGTCGGTTCAGTATTTATTAACATTAAGTGATACGTTCGTTACTCAGCCCTACAGCCTTACACGTCCACCTTATTCACCTCAACCCTATAACCTTAATTATATTCACTAGGTACAGTTCCTTCAATTCAGCGTTGTGTAACTTTCTAAATTCTCCCGTTAATTCATCTTTTTCGGTCTGAATAAAATCTCTAATTTTTAACTAGCGCCATAAAATCATGAATCATGAAACCGAATGGAGGTCTAATTTACCTCAGTTGGATCCATGACTTTGTGGTATTTTTATGAACTACAAAGTATGTGCGTAGGTCGTTCAATCTTACGTCATACCCTCAAATAATAATAAGTCGTTCTTGGCATAATTTACATTTATAAAAAATTAATCAGGAACGTAAACAGTGAACGGTGCTTTGTGAGTTAGCAAACTTGATGTTTTGATTGAAATAAATATGACCTATGTTAAGTACAAAACAATAAAAATAAATATTATTAATGAAATGGAGCCGTCGTTTAATGTTTATATCAAGTTATTCTAACTATTGAATGTGCATTAAATATAAATATTTACAGTTTATAAATGTTTACAGTTTTCATTGAGGAATCTTATAAATAAATATTTAGCTTGAAAAGCAAATAATATATAGAAGTTTGTTATTGAAGTCCGAAGACACTTTCGCAAATGTGCGGGATATTGCGTATCCATCGACCTTGAGTTACTTTATATCTCCCCTTATCAGGTTGCAGGAAAACGCTCGATTACTCAACCAATTTAATTTATATTTTCTCTAAATTAGCTTTCCTATTCTCAACCCTAACCTTTTTGCCACGATATTTGTACTTCCGCGTACTTAGGTTTTATAATACAGAACAACCTCGCTTAACCGTCGTAGTTGGATGCGGTTAAGTAGATGTAGATTTAAGGGAAAAAATCCAATAATACTTCAAGTCACACAATAGTTAAAAAATAAAATACAATATAACATCTAATACATAAGCGATGAGCAGAGATCCAATTTTCATACAGTAGTAAGTCCAATAAAAAAATCAAAATCGTGCCGTAAATTTCTAAAATTGTATATAAAACACAAATTCTACAGAAATCGACGTTATTGTTAATTTATAAAATCAATATACATAAAAAGCCTATTTAACCTACCTATCTATCTAACGTCGGCATAAATAAGTATTTTTTTTATGTTTTTCTTTGCTGACCGCACCCCCTGACCATCTTCTCCAATCAGTAATTTACGGTCAACTATCTACACCTCATTTCTTTATAACAATGAATCCAGGAATATTTATCCCCTGTGTTAACTTGTTTTATTTTTCAAGTGTTAGTTCAAGTGGTCAAATTTAGGCCATTAAAATCGAAATGTATGTAATTAGGGCTGAAAAGTAAAAAAATATGCATTTTATGCAGCAAATATTAAAATCATACATTTTATCCTAAAAAGAGCTTAACGATGCTTTGCGTTATTTCATAGTTTCCCATCCTAAATTATACCTTCAATAAGGAAAAAAATTATAAAATACATAAATATTGACATGTGACCCTCAGCGGGCTAAAGATGCAATTGTTCTAAAATCCAGTCGATTCTGATGGGTATATTAATATGTAATAAAGTTAAATAGATATACTAATTTTTTTTAAATTTATTTCTATACAATATTATTATTATTTTCATGGTGTTGTGTTAAATGTAAAATGTTTTATCATGTCAAATGTTGTAAGTATAGGATTGTGAGCAGCCCTATTTAAAGTCATGTTAAATGGTAAATGCATAAGAACTCTTAGCGGATTTTCTGATCAACTTGTTTTATAACCTTTTCTTCCAAAACTTCATGTTATTGTTTACTTTTCAGTTTTGATCAAAGCATTTTATAACAAGATGCCTAAAGTGAGTGAAAGTTTGGCTACAGAATGTCTTGTTGATCTAACTTTTGAGGAAGAGAATCAAGATGAGCTAATAAACAACTATCAGTACATTATAATTATTGTCATACATTGCTTTATTAGTTATAAAAACATCCAAAACAATACTAACACAATCAAAACACAAACTACGAACAAGTAACCTAATACGACAACAAACAAAATGGTATGAAGCTCAACTGGTCTGTTACGTGACGTCATTCAACATTTGGCAGACCTATTAACTGACTCTCAACCATCTCAAATGTTATATCGTTCTAACCTGCCACTTGAAGAAAATATTTCTCTATTTAACACTGACTTTACCATTTAACACACTTAAACGTGTTAAACTAAAGATAGTGAATACACCTAGAAGAGATAGTATTCGTGATCATGAATACTACCCCTCTTAGGTGTATTGGTTGTCTTTAGATTAACATGTTAAAGTGTGTTTAATGGAGAAATATCTTATTCTTATAGCATATTAAAACGATTAACATTTGACATGGTTGAGAGTCAGTTAATACGTATGTTAAATAGGGAATGACGTCACACAACCATTGTGTCTGTTGTCGTTTTAATAACTTGTTTTAGACGTTTTTAAAACTCAAATAAAACAATGGGTAAGTAATGGATGCTTTGGAAGCAAGAGTTAAACATTTGTGAGAAAATCCGCTAGGTGATCCTCTGCATTTAACATATAAAATGGACTTTTAAATGGACTTCTCAAGATCCTATACTCATAACATTTAGCATGTTAAAACTTTTTATATATTACATAATACCCATCATGAATACCCCCATTTTATTTGAATATATAAGCCATCTTTATATTTACCATATAATCAGTTATTTTTTTTCTATCAGCAATTTTCATTTTAACACCAGTTAAGCGGAATTATACTGTAACAACTGTCATTAATTTTTACAAAAATATGTAATCTGTAAGGTTCAAAAGTGTGTTGAATTAGGATCATATGACCTTCTTTTGATTAAAGCAAGATAAGATTTTATCTACGAAGACGAAAAAATAATAAAATTTAGGGAAATATTGGTTTTTGAAAATGAGTTTAGAAAGACTTAAAACTATAAATTAATTCTCAAATACTAGATTACTTACTAGTTAGTAAATAGTTAGTTTAGTAATGTAAATAACTAACGGAATATAATAATAAAGTACATAAATATAATTAACTTGCCAAAATTAGTTGTTAATTTAAATAGTTAAACATTTAAAAAAAAGTTTTAACTGTTGGATATTTAGTTGGGAGGTTTAGGAAACTCTTATCAGTTATTTTCCGACCACTATTATTTGTTACTATTTATAGATTTTTAACTACGCCATGCCATTGGAATCTTCCTTTGTTTATTTATTTTATTTTTTTTATAATTTTCATCTTGTTATACATATTATTTCAGTTCATTTATTTATTGTAATTAATATTATACTCAAATATCGAATTATTTTTGTATCTTAATTATTATTATTATATCAGCTCTTCTCATCTAGCATGGAAAATAATTTTATTAGAAATTAAAAATTAATAATCCAAGATTGAATTTATGTGTGCACAAACAAATACAACTATTTTTGCCTTTAAAAAAAATAAAATAACTACCGAAATATTTTTTTATTTGTTTCATGCTTATTGGAGACGTTTCGGACAATTTTTCATGATCTAGTCCAATCCTATCAGTATATTAAAACAAATTAGATCTTTTCAACCCTTTACATTTTCGTAATTAAAGATTATATTACATACTGTCTATGAATCATTTTAATAAATGAAAAAAGGAAAATTTCTAAATATTTTTATTTATTACTTTGTATTGATCCTTTATTTTGCATCATCCCCTTAAAGGATTTGTCCTGATATTAAAATTGTTTTGTTTCTTTTCTGAAATTGCGGTTACAACATATTATTTAACAAAGTATAATTCTTAATTATATTATTTCATTCTCAAATTTTACCTTTTAATTATATAGATGTGAAAATGAATGTAAAGGATTGATAAGATCTATTTTGTTCTAATATAAATTTAGGATTGGACTAGATGATAGGCAATTGCCCGAAACGTCTCCAATGACTCAATAAAGTAATAAGTGCATTCCTTAAAAAAAGAGATACAAAATTAAACCCTTAGACTCTAGTTGAATATTGAAAAATAATATAAATATTTTTATGGATGGGGGGGGGGCAATATAAATAAAATTTCTTTTGTAATAGTTCTAGTACTTTTTTATTAATTGATTAAATTTATTTTAGCGTGTTTTTTATTTGTAAAGCGAATATTTTTGTAAATATATTAAGTTACCATTTGTATTATCACTAACGTCGTAATGCCATGTTTAGTCAGTCTTATTTATCAGTCTAATCTCTTCTATTACTAAATGTTCTTTGAATTATTCGTTCTGTCTCGTATCGTTTTTGTTATCGCCAATGAAACCTTCCTAACTGTTATACTTTTTGTAGTTTTCTGTTTTGATAATCATCTATCTCGATATTATTCCTATAATCGCAATCGAAATGCCTGTTTAAAGTTGTTAATTATAAAATATCGATAAAAATGATTAAGGGAAAAAACCTTTTCTACCCCAAGGTATGTATATGTTCATATATTTATAAAATTTTAGGAACTTTACCCACCTATAGATGGAATATATAGTTGTGAGGGTAAATTTTGTAATCGTGTGAAGTTTCGAATTCAAGTTTTCATCGGAAATATACGTTTTGAGGTTCTTCGATTTGAAATAACTAAGTTTCGCAAAATTGTATGTTTTTAACAGTCATCAACCACCTAGATTATAAACGAAAAGTTTTATCAAACTGACTGAAAGGATGCAACTTTTTCGACTAAGTCGACTAGCCGAAGTGCCTAGATGATATTTTTTTTCAAAAATTTTTCCTTTAAAGTACTATTCATTTTGTTTATTGAAATAATTAACCATTTAGCATTTTTAAAAGTTATTAATTATGAAATAATTTCATTATTGACTAACGTAGAATAAATGAGTAATAGAGATATAGAAGTTCAGAGACTGGAAAATCGAAAGCAGCAAAACTGGTCCGATCACAATCATGTACACGACTTCGTTAAACTGTTTTATTCTTGGCATGAAAAAAAGTTTATATTTGTTGTGGGCGCCTCGAGAAAACTTAAAATATTTGCTGTAAAAGTTTAATCTTATCAACTTCTTGAGATTGGTATTTATTTTTTTAATAATTTAATTGGTATCAAGTTCAAGTCTAAAGACTCTTTATAAATTCTTTTAACAGTCCTACGTTTCGGCCATACTCGAGGACAATCTCAATAACAGCTTTTATTATACATTCATTTTAAACAATTTTAGCAACAACATCCAATTATTTAAAAACGTTTTTTAAGCTATTCTGCCCAGATCACTAATTACAAGTCATATTACTCTATGAAACAATAACTTAATTATTAATAATCTTGACTTAGCTTATCTCTAGTTACATATTTTGTCATAATTCATTAATATTTAAAACTTTTAATTACAGATAAACTTAACACTATCTTATCAACAAACAATTTTTAACCTTCCATACACTCAGGTCAGGCTTATTATTGAATTATCTTTTATTATTAAAATTCATGTATAAATTAATTTTGCTTAAAATCTCTACATATTGTTGGTTCAAATTTCAAAGAGTTTTGAGACTTAACCTTGATAATAATTAATTTATCTAAATTATTAATTTATTGTTTTCAACTTCTCGCCTTCCATGGCGGTAAGTGAAAGTTGTTCTAAATATATAATTTTATGTTAAATTTTTTTTTTTTTAATGTGGTTTAAAAGGTTTTGTTTCCTAATGATATTTAATTATTGAAAAAAAAAACTAACAACAATAAAGTTGTTTATAGTAAATCTTTTCATTATTTTATTTATTTATAAGATATAAAAAAAATGTTGTGTTTCTTTCTTGTTTATTCTATAAAATTGGCGTTTTGACGTGAAAGTTGGTATGAATGCGTGTGCCTACGTAATTGATATAATAAATGTGCTTATCTCCCCTTCCTTTAGAGGAGATAAGAATGCTTCTTGGTTCTTGTTGTATTGACTCATTGGTGATTGTCTGTTGGCAGATGTCAGCTGGTTCCCAGATCATGGCTCCTCAAAGTGGGATAATCATAAGCCAGCAGCAGCAGCAGCAGCAGGCTCACAACCAGGACTCCAACCTCAGCACCGGTAAATATATACCATATGTATTATATATTATGTATTATATATCATGTATTATTTATTGATATAGTTTAGCCCTGCTGCCATCCTTGTTCGCCATTTGGGATTGACCTATAATTTAAAAGGTCACGCTTATATAAGAAAATGTTTTTCATTAACTACAGCCTTAGAATAATTATTCTATAGAAATAATTTGAGGCGCCCTCTTCAGATTCTAGAATATAATATCTTGAGGAAAGATGATAAGCAATCGTTTTTGTGAATCGTAATCGAGACGTGTTTCAACTATGATTTCAGGCCCTCTGTTGTATAATATTTTAATTTAATTGTTTAGCTTAAACTGCTTTATTTTTTTTCTGATTCAATAAATTATTTAAAGAACGTTTCGGAAACTTGTTATCTTAAAGGACTGGTGTTCGATATTAACTAATTGTAAGTGAGTCATGGTCGAAGGTTATTACATTGTTATTAGCAAACATTTTAAAACTATAAAAGTTTTCATTTGTTCAGTTGTTTTAATATTTTACGACCGAAAATTTGTCACTGACATTAGTCAACCTATGATGTTTATTCTTTGATAATTTAAAATGTAGGTTCCACGGTGATAGCTATCGCAACTACTTCCATCATGTAGCCTATGAAATTTACTGTCACGACACTAGTGATTTATTAATCATAACACCAAACATATAAACTTATAATTCGTTTAAGATAAGTATTTTTGTTTTATATTTTATTTGCTTCTATTTTTATCATTCAATCAGCAATTATAAAATTTATATTGTTGGTTATCACCGTCTTAATATAATTTAATACTAATCTTTTGAGAATGACTAAATTTAACTGTAGAATTTTTGAAATTTTTTATAAAGCCCTTTTTTTTTTTTAAAAATAAGTATGTTCGTAATTATCAAAATAAAACATCAAAATTGTGTAGTTTAGTAAAATTCGTTAGAATTTCGTTAGCAAAATGTTCTTTGTATTTATAGTGGTTCTTATTTAATCTATGATTCATCATTTATTATAAATCTTTGAGGATTATAATCGGAACGTATTTCAGCCATTATTTGTCAACCAACAATATGACATTGATTGGAGAAGTTGGTCGGGGGGTGCGGTCAGCAAAGAACAACATAAATAAACAAAACAATATTTATTTTATGCCTTTTATATAAAATATCATTTTATTAATCATACCATTTTATGCCTTTGGCATAAAATAAATATTGATTTGTTTATTTATGTTGTTCTTTGCTGACCGCACCCTCCGACTAACTTCTCCAATGAGTAATCTACGGTCAACTATCTACACCTCAATATATGACATTCTTTGACAATTTAGTGTCTGCGATAGTAGCAAAGCTGATGCAGGTTCTACCATCGTGTACACTGTGAAATTTATTGTCATGATAGTAATGACTTACTTTAAGGATATACTTCTTAGTTGGTGGTACTATCAACTATATATGCATGCTTGACAGGATGTAGGCTACTTGATAGTAAACTGTCGGTCCTTATTACATTTATTAAGCATAATACCATTTTTTTTTCCATACCCTCCTGTAATGATTTTAGTGGATATTTGGTACGTAGATATAGGAGGTATGCTATATGTATAGCTGGGTGTTAAGGATATCTTGGATTGCCTTTTGGTATTATAAGGTTAGGTGAGGGGTCCAATGAAGGTTGTAACTTGGTTGGCTTACGCTAGTGGATTATTGGAACGGGGAATTAATCATAATACCAAACGTATTACCTTGTATTTATAACATGTTTGTCATTTTTCTATCGTGAGAGTTTTTGTTTTATGTATTGCTTGCTCCAGTTTTCATTATTCAATCGCTATTTATATTGTGTGTTAACAACGTATTCTCAATATAATTTAATACTGATATTTGAAGTGTTTGTATAATTTTTGAAATTTTCTTCAAAAGGCTTATTTTATTATTTATTTTTTTATGAGTATGATAGAAGCACTCAAAATAAAACAACAAAGTTGTGTTTTTAATTATTTTGTTATTTAATAAAATTTGTTAGAACGTTCTTTGTATTTACAATGTCCACAGTTCAATCTATATGATTTATGATAAATCTTTGACTATCATAATCGGAACATATTTCAACCATAATGCAGATTTTAGCATCGTCTACACCATTGATTCCCAAAGTGTGCCGTGGCTTCCCGGGGCGTCGCGAAATATTCAATTAAAAAAAAATTACAGCTATGGAAATTAAAAATTAATGAAGAGTGTATCAGTGATTGTTGTTCCTTGTTGCACCAGTTTGTAACCTCCAATGAAATTAATTTGTCTTGCAATATGAAATCCATTTTTGTTGATCACTTATCAGAGCTTATAAAAAAGTTCGAAAAATACTTTACAGCAGATAATGATAAATTTACATGGATTCAAGACCCATTTAGAGCCAAGGCTCCATCAGAATTTCCTTCTTTAGAAGAAGAATCTCTTATTGACTTGTCTTGCGATAATAGTTTCAAGTTAAAATTTGGTAGCATGGAACTTTCTGATTTTTGGATATTAGTAAAAAAAGGAATTTCCACCGCTTAGTGGTAAAGCTCTTCGAATATTAATTCCATTTGCTACATCCATTTGTTCGAAGCTGGGTTTTAGACAGTCGAAGTAATAAAAAGTATTTGTCGCTCGATAATTAACGTTGAACAAGAAATGAGGGACGCCACATCCAATTTTATTCCGAGATTTGAGAAGTAGTGTAGTGAACATCAAGCCCATCCATCCCATTAATAATTTTAATAATGTTAATTATCAATGGACGTTCAATAAATTGTTTGTGAATTTAAAATTCGTGTTTAATTTATTTTTCAACTCTGGTTCTCCAGTCTTAATATGGATACTATAGAAACAGTTGAAATTAGATATCTTACATTATCCCAAGGAAAATAGTATCTGTTTTTAATGTTTCGCTGATAAATGGGTAATCGCTTTTTAAAAGGAAAGTTTTCCAATTTTTCAAGGAAGTCTAAAATTTGGAAAAAATCTTATATACTTATGCAAGGTTTGCAATGCTATATCCTATCCTAAACAGAAATTCCAAACTAAAACCAGAAACAACTGTTCTTATATTTAAAACAATCCTCAGGCCACTGCTGATGTACGGTTGTGAAGTCTAGGGAGCGGCATCCCTCACGAAAAGGAAAAAACTACAATAATTTCAAAATAAAGTCCTAAGAATCGCAGTTAATGCTCCTTGGTTCATAAGAAATAGCCAATTGCATCGCGAATTACAAATGGAGTCAATAGAGGATTATATCAAAAAACGTTTCATGAAATAACACTCCTAGTTGCCGACAGTTAAAGGAGCAGTGACCTACACAGACAAGATAATCAGACAACCTGGGAAACCCAACCTCAACCCGAAGACTGAAGCCCAGTCATGCTTTTTAGAATTTGCTTGTTGGTTACTAGAAACTATTTGCGCACGTGTAGGCTTCTTGATAGTAAACTGTCGTACTTTATAAACTTACAACTTGTATTTTAAATAAGTCATCAACTTTTATGAGTTTATAACTTACTAGCAGAATGCTTCGCAATGCTTAAATTTATGAATCTTGGTAGATTAATTTAATACAATTGAAAGTTTGATATAAATTAATATATTTAGTTATTTATACATTGGATGATTAATGATTGAATCAATTGCTTATTATATCTATTTAGTTTATAGTGGTAAATAATACTATGTAATAAGCAAAAATCTGGTAAAAAAATAGAACTAACTTAAAGACAATTCAACTAATCTTCACGAAACCAATGGAGTTGGTTATAACCTATAATCTTCATCAAGTCGAATTGTTGTAGGGTTACGTTTGCTATTAGCATGTAAACAGGTATAGCTATACTTTCTTGTGATATTTAGACGACAAATATCTGTTGCATGTAAATGGGGCTTGACAGTTATCCCTTTATGAAAACTGTTGTGTCAGGGCAATAGTTCAAACGGTTGTCGGAAGAGAGCGTTAGATAATCAGACAGCTGATATGAGGTTAGGCCAGTTTTCGATAAAATTGTCAATATTAGCTTATCTCTTAATAGTCAATTCATTAATCTTATTTCAAGTCAATAATATATAGATTTAAATAATAAAGACAAATTTTTTTTAATCATTTCTTCTTAACGTTATTCGATTAAAGTTATTAAAAAAAAAAAACGTAATAGAGAATAATCATAAAAGACTGAAAAGAAACTTCTAAAAATTCCATTGAGGAGGCCCCTCACTTCCAATTTTTTTATAATTCACATGGAACGGACACACTAGAACACCAGATAAGTATCTCAGTGTACACCTTCTAGTACCAATGAAAAAAGTAGTAACCAATACGAATTATATAACGCCACACTTAATGCAACCTACTAATTTAATCTTTTTTCTGTTTTAGAGGTATCAGATAAAAAATAATAATTCCATTAGGAATACTTTTACATTTAACTAAGCCGACAATCTGAACTGCCCATTTAATACAAATAGATTTTATCAACACCAGAGGTTGCCAACCCCTGCCTTCGTCTAAAGACTTTTTTAGTGACACCTATTTTTTTTCTATCTCAAAGAATTCATCATAACGAGTTACAGATCTGCAAGAATTTATTAATACTTAAAATTGGTAATAATATTCAGACACTCCAATTTAATAATTATACTTTTTACATTTATAGTAATGTAGACAATTGTACACATGACATTTGGCTTTCCAAAACCACTCAAGTCAATTTTCATTTCTTAGATTACTTTTATCGACTTATGACTGTTTTTCTTATTATTTAACATTATCTTTTGCCTTTAAATTTTAACTGTTTTATTTTTCTCTTCTCCACTCAATCAACACGAGGAGGCCCCTCACCTCCAGATATTTTATAGTAGAATTCATATGGAACGGACACATCAAACCAAGAAGGTATTTCACTGTATACCTTAAAGTACCATTGGTAGAAAAAGGTAATATTCAATTTGAATTATGTAACCATATGTAATGCAACCTATTAATTTAATGTTTTTCTGCTTTAGAGGGATCAGAAAAAAAAAATTCTTTGATTTACCAGTTTTGGTTCTATATATCCCGAAATTAAAAAAATTCCTTTGAACTTTATAAACAAACTGTTCCTTGTTTCACCAACAAACAAGGAGAACAAAACAAATACACTTGAACTGCTAAAATCTAGACAGACCTCCTTTTATCGATTATTTATGTTTTTTTTTTAATTTAGGTATCATATATTTGTTTTCAGGTTCGTTTTTTCACATTTTTATGTACTAGAATAATTATTTAATTAATAAATTATAAAAAAAATTGTAAATAGACTTGAATAGATTTGAAATGGAATCATTCAAATAATGTTTTGAAATTTATAAACAAACAGAATTAATTTTCTGAGGAGAAGATGGACAGGGGTGTGGTCAATAAATATACACAAATAGAAAAAATGTATTTATCTGTGCCGACGTTTCTATTGTATTTCAGGTCTTTATCAGGGCCACCTTGGTGAATTTTTAGTTAGTCTTAGGTCATTATAACTTAATTTTTATCTGAATTAATTTTCATTCTTTGTTTCATCAACAAACAAAGACAAAGAAAAAATAATAAAAAAAATATATAATTTCTCCAATCAGCAATCTATGGTCAACTATCTTCACCTCATTAATAAAAAAAATAGAAATATATTTTATCTGCTCAAATCTAGACCTCCTTTTATCGATTTATGTTTTTGAAAATTTAGATACAATATTTTTTTTTCCATTTTGTCACTTTTTTATGTACTGGAATAATAATTTAATTAATAATAATAATTAAATTCATTAATAATGAAAATTGAAAATGGTCTTGAATGGTTTTGGAATGGAATGCCTCAAATAATGTTTTATTTTGATTATAATCAATTTTCATTTGAACTACCAACCAGCAAGAAAAAAAAAAAAGGAAAAGAAATGTATTGTGAACTTTTTTAATCTAAACCTACATTTATTAATTATTTCGAGTATCTTTTGAAAATTTAGGTACAATAAATTTAATTCATTTTGTTTTGTTCATATTTTTATGTACTAGAATAATTTTAATGTTCCTTAATAATAAAATCCAAAACTTATTTTTGTCTCTAATTTTAAGGAAACCTTCAATGGTATTTTTAAATCGCTTACAACTTTTTACTGTAACTTATTTGTATACAATTTTGAACTTCTGCAGTGTTTTTATGACAATAATTTTTTGGCTGATCATTATGAATGGTTTGTTTGGGTGAATTTGCCCTTAGTTATATTATATCTAGGGAGCGTGGTTAAAGTAATGATAATGACCGAAATAGATCAAATGTTTTATAAGATGCAGAAACATTTTAAAATTCTGACATTAGTCTAGTAAAAAATACATAAAATTTAGTTCTGCCTAGAAGTTAGTGTTAATTAATGTCTATTAATTTTTTTTTTAAATATTAAAAACTTATTTAGTAAAAAGTTTACCACTCTTTGTGGGATTTTTTTTTTCAGTCAATGAAAATAAGCATGTATTTTGGCGAATATCATGGAAACTGCTACTCTTCCAGTGAGGATTGTTATAAACTACTTTATTTGTATTTTTACAAAGTTTCAAAATGAGCCCTAATTGACATCTCATCATCAAATATTTTCTGATATATAGAACTTATCTCAAGATATGACTATTATTAATCACTATATATTATTATTTATGATTAGTTACAAAAGAATAAGTGGAAATTATACAAAGGGTTACACTTGATTTGTTTGGTTTTAGTTTAATCATCCTTATCATTTTTTTTTTTTTTTTTGCTATTAGCCAACAATTGGGATATTTCATTGACTTTTGTCACCTTAGTTTAGATTGATAGTTTTAAATGGTTAATAATTATGTTCATTATATGTTGATCTTTTATCAAATATTCACTTCATTTGTCCTTTAGATCTTATATTAATTTCATCCTATCTTTCCTTCCATGCTATACTTTTTTATAATCAATACTAATGCTGGAATGATCTTCCATTCCAAATTTCTTTTTTCTCAACCGAATGAGTATTTCATCTGAAAGTTTCTTTATATTTCAAAATTAAAGGAGCCCCAATGACATTTTCACTTCAGTACGACTCTTTTTCATAATGGTTTAATAAAATGTAATCCTAGGCTTTTCGTGTTTCTTCTGTTGTAATAAATATTTTTTCCCTTCTTTTCAGAGCTCAAGTGATCTATTATGAAATTATTTTAATTGTGTCTAATTTGTACTAATTTTGAAAACATTTTTATTTTTCTCTCAGAATCAAAAAATATATATCTAAAATAATCAAGAATGAATGCTATTTCTTTGTGAGTGTCTAATATAATTATTTATTTTGTTTTTTTAATTCTATATTTATATCTGTAAAGATCAGTGTTGCTTACATCTTGAAGTTTGTTTTATTTTTTCTCCATAATCGATCTTAATTAAGGGACACCTTCCATAACAATGAAGATTTGTGGAATCCTTTATTTAATTGCTTTATTTCCTTAATTTGTGTGATCATCTGAAAGGTTTTTAAAATTGTCTACCAACTTATTTAATGGAATGAATAATAGTTTATCAGTCTGGGACTAGGTCCCTTTAGAACAATTATATGGTAATTGTAATATTACAATAACTTATATTAGCCAAAAACACACTTAATTAAAACTTATATTAAAATTACATATAAATAATTTTAGATAGAGAGAAAAAAAAAGAATTAAAAAACTAACCAATTTAGATACATACAAAACAAAATAAAAAGATAGTTACAAATTATCTACAATATTATAATATTGGATTGGATTGGTGATGTAAAAGGTAGTTAAATAGGAGGATTGGTACATGACGTATGTTAGAGGTAATGGTAATATCCCTCGACCTTACATGTAAGCATTGACATTACAGAATCTGTATCTTGTGTGCTTGGTTAAGTCTGTATTGTAGTAGTCTCTTATACAGTATTTTTACCTGTCTATTTGATATATATATTTTTTCTTCTAAACATTGTATGTAATTGTATGTTACAGGTTCATCCCACAGTGATAAGGAGGCAGAAAACATTACCCCTGAGAAGGGAGGTGGTGGTCCTAGGACAGGTACTGAGCGGAAACGAAAGAGGAAAAATGACGATGGCAGCGGTGGAGGAAAGGCAAGGGCGACCATTATGGCCGACAAGAAGCTCGACTACTTCACCAAACATCCCCCTGGTACCAGCCCTATCAGGCACACGGGAGCCAAGAGTCCCTCGCCGGCCCAAGCCCAGCAACCTTCCTATCCCATGGTTAGTCTTTTCTTATTGGAGTTAAAAACATTAATGCTTATTAATTAGGTCATTTCAGTAAAATGACTATTGATTCATTTTGATTATAATTTGGCCTCAACAAAACCTTCTGATAGACACCATAGATTAATTATATTGCAATGTTCTACTTCCCCTAAGCACATTTATTCTCATTGCCATGGCTGTCCCACTGCGATAGTTTTTATATTCAAATACTTAATCTGTACCGCTACAACCCATGAAGTGTCAGGGGCTCAGTACTTTGTAAGGAAGTATTGTTACTAGACCAACGGTTGTGCAAGGAGGTGATATGGTCAGAATCACGCTCGACCGCCAGATTTTTACCCAATTTAAGAGCCTGGGTGGACCCCAGAAGGGCTTCAGAACCCACAGGAGTTGACTCACAGCTATAGTCTAACAGAAAACAATTTTCTGCCCAGCCGGATTCGAACTCGGGTCCTTTGAGTTAGTAGCCACGTGCCTTACCCTGAGGCTACCAGTGCTCCCATATTTAAATACTTACTAGTTCAATTTTTCAGACTTTTAATGAGCTTTTATAAATAAAAAATTTGTTAGCATTCAGGTTTTGAAAGTGTACAAAGATTATTCCAGTTACTTTTTTATCTTATTACAACAGGCTATGCAATATTTCAAAATATTTCTGAGAAAAAATAAACTACTGTTGTGGATGAAAAAATCTCAATAAAAATAGAAAATTTTTAATCCCTTCCAAAATTCTGAAATGTAACCTTGAAGTTCTAAATGTAATATTGGTGTCACTCTTTCACCTTTCACAAAAGCCAGACAAAAAAGATAAATTGCAAATAGTACATTTTGAATTACCATTGTTGTGGCTTGATAGAGCTAATGACCTATTGTTGAAATATTTTTTTTATTTTATTTTATTATTATCAATTATTGTTATCTTTATGGAATGAGCCCCTGCTTAATTAATGATTAGACAGTAATCTAATATTAAATGATTTTCTAGCCTAATTGTTATGTCTTGATTTTGGCTATGATGATACATGTGAAATTTTTGAATTCTAATTTTATTTGTAGATTTTGTTTTTATGTTTGGATTGAAAGTGGTTTTCAGGTAGGAGCTAATCTTAAAACATATAAACTTTTTTTGGAGTTGAGCTTTGTATTGAAAATTGGGAGCTGAAAATTCCACATCATTTGAGAATCATTCTATAAGTTGTCTAGATTTATGCAAGTAACATAAAATATTTTGATTAAGATTCTATATAAAAGAAGTTTTGTCCAAATAAACAGAATGAGTTTCTATTTTGTTTCTAAAATGAATCAGTCCTAAAATACACTATAAATGGTTTATTCGAACTAAGAAAAAGAGAAATTGGATGAGGTACCTACTAATGAATTCATAAATATTAAATTTCACTTTTTTCAAAGATGATACCAAATGAATAAGTTATATATCAGTCATATTGACTCTCAGTTATGAATGTAAGGCTCAGTAACTCCAAACATAATTGTCGATATTTAAACTTATCGATATTGATATTTATCTAAGCTTATCTATGTTTTATGAAGTGTATTAGCTGTGTCCTTTCCCCAATTAAATTTGGGTTGACATTCCTCCTTGATCTTCATGATGATCAAATGACCTAGAGTAACAAACAGATTAACTGAATAACATTTGAAATTTTTGTGGTAAAATAAAAACTTAGTTTGATAGAAAGTGATTTCAGTTAATTTTTTCAAACACAGCCTTATTACACATCTACTGCATGAAATTATAAATTTCAGCTTCATAAGCATTTCCATGGTAACGATTATGGTTTTTTAATTGTATGGTTACTGTTCTGTTCCTATTGGTCTATGAAGCATGATGGTATATAGTCTAAAGCCTTCCTCAACTAACAACTTGTTTAAAATAAGGGATTCTTCAAATTGATCTATTAGTTCATGAAATATGCTTATTCATACAAACTCTAGAGTTTTATAATAGTTCGATTAATTTTTCAATATTAAAAATAATAAATTTTAAAACATACTTAAAATAAAAATTTTTTTTTCAGTTTCCACCATCTCCGCAGGCTTCTCTGCTTGCACCTGGTCAAGCATCCTCAGACTACTCCTGTACCACTCTCATGCACCCACCATCAAAATTGCATGTTACCATGTTGTCCAAACAAGTTCAGGTATATATACATCGTTAGTATTCAATTTTATTTTACAAATCTTATTAATGATTTATTTCATAAGATTTTTTCTTGTATAGACTGACCTCACATGCCAAAGGATTCAAGAATTTGAAACCCAAGCATCATCCGATCTTGAAATGCGGAACAATAAGATAGACGAACTTAATAGGGTAAGTTTCCAACTTATCTTTATTTAAAAAAATAAAAGTCAATTCAGGATTTGTATTTAATATTTAAAATAGTTTAATTGAAATCGTTTGTTTTATTTTTTATTATTGTTTACTTTTTATATTGCTCATTCAGGCAACTGAAGAACTGAGGCATCAGTTAGCTGCTCAGGCGAAAGCTATGGAACAGCATAAAGCTCATACAAATAAGTGTATAGACGTTGTTAAGAAACTGCTCAAAGAGAAGTCTAATATAGAAAAGAAAGAAGCTAGGCAGAGGTGTATGCAGAACAGGTTGAGGCTAGGACAGTTTGTAACGCAAAGGGTTGGAGCAACCTTTCAGGAGAATTGGACTGATGGATACGCCTTCCAGGAACTTTCCAGGTAAACTTATTAAGAGCTTGAAATGTGAAACTGGTCGGATTAAGTGTACTGACAAAATTATTTTTTAATTCATCATAGTTGCCGTAACAAATGTTAGTCCTCGAATTTATCGAAAATACACACATCATATTAGACCCTGCCATTTTTTGTCCCTTCAATCTGTTTAAATCTTTCTACTTTTAATTACCTATATATGATATATAGTGAAATTTAGCACGTCACTTTTAATTTTCAATAGAAATTCATGTTTTAAGGTTCCCTGATCTAAATAACCAAGTTTCGTATGTACTGCCTAGCTCAAAAACAACACGTACAGCCTTCGCATGTCACGCATCAATTTATTCAAATAGCTCAACTTTTTAACTGTCCTCATTTAAGTTTAAAATATTTTTTGTTGTTAAAAGTGTTAAATGTATATTTTTTGAGAATTAAAGGTTGAACTTCTGCTAAAGTTTTGGTGTTGAAAAAAGAATTTTTCATTCTTCCCCATTGCACATATTTTATTTACTTGTGTTTTATTTTCTATTTATTTAATTCTCATCTTATCACAGTTACTTTGTCTCAGAATAGAGAATTTTTTTTTCCATAAGTTTGAACACTATTCAGAATTAATTTAACTCAAATATTTTTCATTTAGGAGGCAGGAGGAAATCTCAAATGAACGAGAAGAAATTGATAAACAAAAAAAATTATTAACAAAAAGACGGCCCAGTAATTCCGAAACTGGTCGAAAGCGAGCCGGCTCCTCTAGCGGTAACAACAGTGGAGGTAGTGGAGGAGGAGGAGCGGGCGGTGGTAGTGGTGGCCTCCACAACGGGACTGACGGCTTTCTCAAGCCGGATCCCGTTCCGACGATGTCGACGCAAGAGTACTATGAAGCTGACGAAATTCTCAAGTTGAGGCAGTCTGCCCTAAAGAAAGAAGATGCCGACCTTCAGCTAGAGATGGAAAAGTTGGAACGAGAAAGGAACCTTCACATCCGAGAACTGAAGAGGATTCACAATGAGGACCAATCTCGTTTCAACAGCCACCCTGTCCTTAATGAGAGGTACCTCCTTCTAATGCTCCTTGGAAAAGGTGGCTTTTCCGAAGTGCATAAGGTAAGTCTGACCAACATTTCATTATATCACTGCTTTTCTATAATAGTGGCACATCTTACATAATACTAATTTGACAGAAGTGTGTTAATATTTAAAGTATACATTTTTTCAAATATTCTTGTTAAACTTTATTCTATTATTCTAATTGTTTGTGTATTAGATGTTTGTGTCTCTTTTGAACTAAATTTACTACATGAATGTATTATGCCAGTACTTTATCCATTTTTCAAGATTTACCAATTTAAATATATATATATTGTTGTATTGTAAATTATGTATTATTTAAAGAAAAATCAGTAAAAGAACACTGAAATTACAATAAAAAAACAAAGTGAAAAAGATCTTTAATAATTTAAGTAAAAAAAAATATATATATAATTTTTAAGCTATTATAAAATGAATAGTAAAATTTTAGGATATGCTTGTTATTTATTCTCTTATGTTTTTCTTTGGGCCGGAGGATGACTTTTTGAGTAGGCACGTCTTAGTTTCATAATTGTCTTACCATGCAAAGCTGTAGTAACATTAGACTTCACATCTTTAAATTTTTTCTCTGAATATGAGTTTTTATAATTGTACAAATAAATGTGAAATTTATATGTTGCATCCTGTTATAGGTTTATCAAAAATTTTTTTTTTGGTGGTAGCACAATTAGTACTGTAGGAAATTATAGAGATTCCATAACTTACTGGCTTTACTTTGTTTTCTATAAATCTGAACTCAAAACTTCGAGCTGCACTTTCTATCTGCCATATGTATCAAGTTACGCCTGTTGATTTCAATCTCAATCAAAAACTCCTGAAGTTCAGGTCAAAAATATGTCACTATTCAAGAAAACTAATCGGAAAACCTCTTGAACATAATGAAACAACTAAATTTATGCCTTTGTTCAAGAAAGATTTAGTACAGTTTAATACCAGCTGATCTGTTCTTTTGGGGGAATTATAAAAAGTGAAGATGTGTCACTCCCTTTTGTGAAACTACACTATCTTTGGAACATGTAAAACAAAAAATTTGAAAAATTAGTTCTTTTTTTTTAGTTGTGTCATTATTCAAGCAAAGCAGCGTTATTGTTAATTTAATAACAACACTCAATTTCTTTTAGAGATTAAATCGCATATAATATACAATGTTCTTATAAATCATATTTTTCTGTTTTACTTCACAATTTAAGCATCTATTTTCAGAAACACGATTGGATTATTATCATGTTTGGTAATGTAATCCAAAATAAATTATTTATCATAATGTCTCTTTTAACATTTTCTTTGTTTTTAGGCTTTTGATCTTAAAGAGCAGAGGTACGTTGCATGCAAAGTTCATCAGCTTAATAAAGACTGGAAAGAAGATAAAAAAGCTAATTATATAAAGTGAATATATTTATTGTCTCATTTCTCTTTTTAATAATTATTTCCTAGTAATATATACTCTTAACTTAAACTATTTTATAATGATTCTAGGCATGCTTTGCGGGAATATAACATTCATAAGGCATTGGATCATCCAAGAGTAGTAAAATTATACGATGTTTTTGAAATAGATGCCAATTCGTTTTGTACAGTTTTAGAATACTGTGATGGACACGATTTAGACTTTTATCTTAAGCAGGTATATATTGTCTCAATGATAAATATTGCTAAAACAATTTATGTTATATTATATTACCAATATTTAATAAATGTATGATTTTTTTTTTTTTTAGCACAAGACAATAGCTGAGAGAGAAGCGAGATCTATTGTAATGCAAGTAGTATCAGCCTTAAAGTATTTAAATGAAATTAAACCTCCTGTAATTCACTACGATTTAAAACCAGGTTTGTCCTACTTATTTTCTTTATAACAGTGTCTAAAAATTTCTTTTAACTTTTGTAGTTCATAGTAGGCAGATGGTTATTGGAAGACGGCAGAGATTCTGGCTAAACTCACTTCAGTTTATCCAGAATCATTGCTGAAGCTCCCTAATGAAGACCTGAAATAAGGTCGAAACGTCCACATGAATAAATAATTTTTTGTTTATTTGTGTTTTTATGCTGGCCGCCCCTTTCTCCCCCCCCCCTCTCCCCCGACCATCTCCACTTATTTTAGTAGACTGCATGAAAAAAGGTAGAAGGGTATTTTTACTATGTTTCCACATTTAGTTCCAACACGGTTAAGTCTGGATCAGTTCAACCTTTAAACTACCAATAGTTAATAGCCTGAACTGTATCAATGATCCCTTGTTGCCTAGTACTCCTATTTCATAGTAAAATTAATATTATTACTGATTTTTGTATAAATTTAATTGATATTAAGTTTTATTTAAGATTAATGCAGGCATTATAATATTTGGTTTGAGTCGTCAAAGTGTTAGGTAATAGAGTGAGAGTTGGCAACACCACAGTTTCTCAGACCCACCTTATTTCGTGCTGACTACTGTACTAGTTATTATTTTTTTGATCTATAGCCTTTTATGAACATTATTTTAATGTGAGTTATTGATCGACAGGAAATATTTTACTGACTGAAGGCAATGTGTGTGGTGAAATAAAAATCACAGACTTTGGTTTGAGTAAAGTTATGGACGAAGAAAATTATAATCCAGACCATGGAATGGATTTGACCTCTCAGGGTGCTGGAACCTATTGGTACGTATACTTATAAATATAATTGCAAGTACTATTTATTTTATAGTCTGTATTTGTGCAAGGTACTTCAATTAATACATATAGCGAAGTGATGTTGAATATTTCACTTCAAATTGTTTTTTTCTGATTAAAATTAATGTTTAATTTTGATTTTTCTTATATGCCATGATGTAATTTTATTATTTACAAAAAAAAAAAAGTCCAAACCTCTTTTTGGAAAAAAGAATAATTTAGGCTTGCTATGTTTGATAATATTTGTAACTAAATTACTATTTTGATTTAAATTTGAAATCGAGTCGAAAGGCACTGGTAGTTAGTAGTGATGGGGAGGACAGCAAGCTAGAAGTTATTATTCAGAAATACCTCTGAAATCTTAACGTTTTGTACCACAGTGTTTTATTAAGTGTATTTAAGAGATATCCCTTATCCACTGACAAATCACTATTCTTTGCATTGAAGTATCAAAAACTAAATAAAACCATGTCAATTACATGTAGAATAAAATAAAGAAACAATTTTTTATTTAATTGATTTTGAACTAAATCACGTGTTTTTTAAACTTTGAGCAGATTCATAATATTATTATTGTTGCCCCTGACTCTTAGGTATTTCAGTTTTGGATATAAGTTGACAATTATACTATTAAAAAAATCTTAAAAAACAGAATGTATGACAATAAAATCCCTATTTAAATCAAAACAAATAATGGAGGAGATTTCAATAACCGAGTATAATATTAGCTAACAGTGAAATTTGTTATATTTTATTCTCGAGTGATTAAAATATGTTAATTAAAATAAAAATTAATTAATTTAATGTGTACTTGGCAACACTGTGTAACCTTAAATACTCTCTTTTGTTTTTTTGTTCTCTCTGTACTGCCATGTTTGTTTTTTGTACTTAATCACTGTCTACTCATTGAGTTACTTTTATTATTCTACTAAAATAAAATAAAAGCTAACAAGTAATTAGGTGTTCAAATAAGGAATTATGTATCTTAAATGAAATTAAAAGTGTCTATAAATACATTTGTTCTAAGAATAACCTATTCAAAAATTCCTAATACAGGCTTCTGCCTTTAAATTGTTAAATGATAGCCCTAGATGATCGGGTTTAAGGTCAGCACTGAAAATAGCATTTCTATTTTCATTCTTATACTTGTTCCATGACATTTAATTAATCTATATATTTGTATAGATCATTATTTTTAGTGTTTGATCTTGAATAGGATATCCATAGTAAATTTATTTTTTTATTTGTCTTTCAGGTATCTTCCTCCAGAGTGTTTTGTTGTTGGAAAAAACCCTCCAAAGATTTCATCTAAAGTGGATGTTTGGAGCGTGGGAGTCATATTTTATCAATGCCTTTATGGGAAGAAGGTAATTTATCATTTTATATATTTTTAAATTATTATTTTTTAACAATTTACTTCACGAAGTTTTTTTCTTAGTTATTTTTTACATTTTAATCAATCAATCAATAGTTCTGTTTTATTAACAATATGAACATTACTATTTCTACCTGTGTTGGTCCAAATGATGTTTCAAATATATATTTTATTATTTTTTAGTAGATTATTATTAATAAAGCATTTAATTTTGGCTAAAAAGTATATTATAACTTGAGTATATTAATTTGTTTTATTATATGACATACACTTTTTAAAAATTAAAATATATATATTTCCCTAAGAGTCAAATATATATATTTGGAATAAAAATACAATGTTTTGAATTGTATTAATATGTATATTTATTCTCTTCTTGACCATTTCGGGGGGTACTATGTCCCCTCTCTTGAGCATAATATAATTCACTGTTAGTTTTAAAAACTGTACATCTACAATATGTTTGTTTCATTTCTGGTGATAAATTGAGAAAACAATTAATGAATTAAAGTGTATTTTAAAATTTGTGGAGAAAATTACCATCTTCAGTCAACACCTCAGTATTTTAAAATTATAATTTGTTTACTTAATATGTTAAAATTATCAGCATAATAATAAATTTTAATTTTTATAACAAAAAAATGTTATTTAATCAAAGATTTAGATATTTAGAGAAAAAAGGAGGTAAATATTTCAAAGTTAAATAAGTCTTTTAGTAGGGGGAGGCAATTTGATTAATTATTATTTTTATATAATAGATTTCCAGATATCAGGAATGAACTTGAGGTTGTTTTTATGTTCAGTGTCTTTTCTTGTTTTGTTTTTTATAAATAATTTTTCTTTTTATTGTATTTTTTTCTTTAGCCAAAATATTGACATCATCAAAACTTATTTCGTGGTTGTGATTGTTATATATTATATGGTTACTTATGAGTGTATGCTTTCTAATGAAGCTTTTAAGAAGTTGTTTATGTTTTTCTATGTTGTATTTTTATTCCAAGTTGTTGACATTTACTACATTTGTTGACACTATAATTTTTTAATAAAGTCTATGTAATACTTATGAATCTAATTACTACATAAATAATCAGGATGCCATTGGTCCTCTGGTAGGTTTATGTGATATATTACCTCTAGTATGTTTTGAAAAAAAAAATCATATTTGTTTCATTAATGCTTAAACACCCCTCCCTCCCCCCCCCAAAAAAATGGAGGAGGGATTAAAAAAATTCAATTCACTTACAAATTTTCAGTCCTCCTTTCTACATATTCAATCAAAATGCATTGTAATATGTAGAAAGGAGGACTGAAAATTTGTAAAAGAAATCTTACAAATTTTCAGTCCTCTTATCGATAGATTCTTCGATAATATCAAAGTTCCTTCCTTCCTGTGGTTTTAATTTCCTTTTTGTTTCTTTATTTTCAGCCATTTGGTCACAACCAATCACAAGCAACAATACTTGAAGAAAACACCATCCTTAAAGCTACTGAGGTTCAGTTCGCTAACAAACCAACAGTCAGTAACGAGGCTAAGGTAATTTTACATTTGTTTTTTTTCAAATATTAGTAATTATTTGTTAGATTTTATTTTCACTTACGCATATATGAAATAATTATGATCATAAAAAATTTCAAATCCGAGTTTTCAATGGAAATTTATTGTTATATTCAAGATTTATCAGAATAAATATATGGAATTTAACTATCTTTATTATTCTCAGACCTAAAATATAGCTTTGATGATTACATGGTTTAAGTGAATAAATTAAATATTAAATTGATATTGAGAATTTTATTTTAAATTATTAAACTTGGAATGTTACCAATGGGTAGTTTCTGTACATGCCTGTATCATACCATTATGATCTTACTTCAAATTTACTAGTTGTATTTTATGTACAGTTGTATCAATAAATAAAATAAAAAGATTATTAAACATTATTGACTCTAATCCCAGGACGGGTTTTCCAGGGAATCAGAGCACAATGACTTATAACAATTGTTTGCTGCTTTTACAAATATACTTAAATTCTTTATTGAGAAAAACTAACCAATTATATAATCTTCTTGGATGACTGATGATTCTTGATATCTTCTTTCTTAAGATACTATCACCGACAGTAGACAAAGGATGGTAAGCACCACCTGCTAACAGGACACGTCCACTCTTCTGCCATTCAAACAAACAAGTGTCTTTATTCCTTTGTGTCGTTCCCAACCTTCAATAATCAATGTAAACATTGATTGTTGCTCAACAGTTTTGAGTTTTTGTCTATGATTTTCTTTATGTAGATTTTTCCTTATATAATTAATTAATTAATTTTACTTAGATTTAATGTAAATACAATAATGATAAGAAAATTAGTTATTTTGAAAGTTGAAAATATTTGAATATGTTCAACATAGCAGCGATTCTAGCAGCGACTTCAGAATAGTGCCGCCATCTTGACTTCTTTGAACGATATTTTGTTTTACTCCATATTTGACTGAACAAAATTGGTTAGCTTGCTTTTTAGTTTAATAAAACAAATGAACAATAATGAACGTTGATACATAAAATAAAACAACTAAAACTATTCAACTAAATAATAACTATTTATCAAAAAAAGAGGATATTACTACATGTTTTAAGATCTGAACCCGACTGACCAAGTGTTTGTATGTGAACAGACTAGCTCAAAAATGAAAAATTGCAATTATAATTATTTAATTTCCTCTTCTTTTGTCACATTGCAATGTGAGAATCTCCTTGGTAAAGCTTGATCCAAGATTCTGTCTTCCCCCTTCCTTTTCCAAACCTCTCTCGTCAAAGAATTCCTTAATGGTGTCTTCCCATGTCTTCCTCTTGGTCCATGCCCCTCTTTGACCAAAATGTTTTATTTCGCATTCAGTCCCTTCTTGTTTTCCTCTCCGTTCGCCACAAATAACGCATCACCATAGCTTGAAGTTTCATGATTTGTGGTGAGAGTACATGGTTCGCTTGAATAGGTGAGGATCGGTAAGAAGGTTTTTTATAAATTACTGTCCTCTTTCCATGATTACCTTCCTTAAGAGAATTAATACATTTGCTGGCTGTTTTTAATCTTTATTTCACCATTTATCTAGTCATAATCGTTTAAGTGAGCAACCAAGTATTAAAAATTCCTTACTTATTCTAACCTTTTATTGTTCTATATTACAAATTGTAAATGAAAAACTGTACTAAACTGAAATCAAGTATGTAAGGTAGGAACATGCTTCAGATGTTGGGGCAATGTTTTTACCAAAATCAACTAACTGTAAGTCCCACTCCATATCTTGGATTTTTTTGTTGTTTTTTTAAAACTGATAAAAATTTTGATTAAACTCATTATAACAACATTCAGGTAAATGGTCATCATTCGTTTCAACATAGTCTTTTCCTCATTGAATTAGACTGACAGGGCTTAAATGCCTAATTCTCAAAATAGCTTCCTTTGAAGTATCTTATATTATGTATATAAAAAAAAAAAATGAACTGTGAAAGGATTTTATAATTTATCAAAGCAGAAAAAATGAAAAATATTTTCCCCGGTTGAAGACTAAGATATGGAAATAAGAGTGATAGTATAGATGTATAATAGGGGTATTCATGATGTTGTGTTAAATGTTATATGTTTTACCATATTAAATGTTATAACTATAGGATTGTGAGCAGCCCTATTTGAAGTCATGTTAAACGTTAAATGCATAAGAGTCCCTAGCGGATTTTCTCAGCAACTTGTTGTATAAGCCTTTATGTTTATAACCTTCCTTCCAGACCCTCATGTTATTGTTTACTTCAGTTTTGATTTAAGTAATTAATTAAAACATGCCTAGAGTGAGTGAAAAGTGGAATTTGTGTGAAAGTTTAGCTTATGAGTGTCTTATTGATCTTCAAACTTGTGAAGAAGAGAATGAAGATGAGCTAATTGACAACTGTATTGAAAGTCACAACAACTAATATGGCGGCGATCTCAACTGGTCTATTGTGTGACGTCATTCTCGATTTAACTGACCAAGTAATAGACTCTCAGCCATGTTAAATGTTATTTCGTTTTACCACGGCAAAAGAAGGCAATTTTTTTCGATTTAACACGAGTTTTTCCATTTAACACGCTTTAACATAGATCATGAATACCCCTAATATAGTTAAAGATGTAATATTTATATCTAACATATCAATTCATAGAAGGTAAAAGAAGAGTAATAAAAATGGTATAGATAAAGGGATAAAAGGTTCATGCTGTGTCTATGTTTCACTATCTTCAAACTGATGGGCGTCTGAGCAGTTTGGGAAATATTTTAATGTCACCTATGACAATATTTGCTTTTACCTAGACTATATATGGAACTATAGTGAGGGGAAGTATCCCCGTAACACAACAAATAATTATAAAATATAATTATAAAAACAAAATAAAATAAAATAATTATAAAATATAATCATAAGAATTCCCTTTCTACCCATCCCCCCCCCAAAAAAATCTTATAAGTTGTGATATAACCCGCTAGTTTTCAATTTTGACCAGTTTTACAGTTTAGCTCAATATTAGTAAATTTTATTTTTCAATTATTCCTCTATTCACTATTAGTATTTACTTAGATATAATAGTATAGATAAGATATAAACTTGCCACTCCCACCCTCCATGGGTATTAATTATCTTACCTTTAAAATATTCATTAATAACGAATTGCTTGATATATAGCAATGGAGTCATGACTCTTGAAGGAGAGATCATAACAATAAAAATAATAGAAATGAATCCTTTTCTTCCCTTCCCCCACTGTCCCTGATATCATAATTAAGGCATAAAGTAATATTTTTTTCTTGAAAATATAAGTTATTTACTAATTATAAAATTGACTTGTTTTCAGAGTTTTATTCGAAGTTGCTTAGCATATAGAAAAGAAGACCGAATTGATGTGATGTCCCTCTCGAGGCACGAATACCTCCAGCCTCCGATTCCTAAACACGGAAGGGCATCCAACAACCAACAGCAGCAGCAGCAACAGCAACAGCAGCAACAACAGCAGCAGTTGCAGCAGCAGCAGCAATTCACACCGGGAATGTTCGCTGGGATGAATGCTAGTAGTTCCTCATAGTCAAGTGTGAGTTCGCTTTCATTACTATATAATGTAATATGCTATGTCTGTGGTGTAAAAAAAAAATATTTAAGGTATTTACCTTATTAGGATTAAAGTGTGAGTGTCCAGCAAGGCTTACTTTCGCGAGGGTTTATTTTTATAACTATTTTATTAATTAATCATAACTGATTTTAAACATCAAACAGGATTTGAAACAATTTTAAATGTATTCAATCGATATAATTTTAAAATATAGAACCAACTTAAGGCCTCTAGTTTCCAAGTATGACACTATTAAAGGAGTGCAGTGCTATGTTTTTACTCATTTGTTATGCTTTTGTTCCAAAATTTGCTCACTCTTTTGTATAAAACATGAAAAGAGAGAATTGGTTTTGTAGCATTAAAGGAAATAAATTTTTAAGTTATTTATACTTGGGGTGGCCAATCGTCCTTTAGGGGGGGGGGACCTTTCTTTTAAAAGTGTCCTGTTCAATATTTTAAAACTAATCTGTCAATCTCTGTATTTAGAGATGTGCCGAACTATTATGCGTCTTGTGAAAAATATTCAATCAATGGAAAAATAGTCATTTAATAAAATAATTAAAAGGGATGTAAGTATAATAAGTGTATTTTCGTTTGAATTAATAAAAATTGTATTTATATACATTTTACTTTTTATTAAATTTTTCATTGTAAAAAAAATTGGTGACCTTATCATTCTATAAGATTATTATAAATTAAAAACAAAATTTATAGGATTGAATTAGAACAATAAAACTTCAACTGAATTTATTTTGTATTACATGAGAGGTTACAACAACACTGATTTGATAAAAGGTTATAATGGTTGATGATTATACATAAAGGTTACAGTTGACATTAATAATAATTATTTAGCTTACTTTTCCTTTGTCTAATTTTATTATTGGTTTGTTTACAGAGATGGCGGCCGTGCCTTAAGAAAACCTGAGGAAGAAAGGCGAGATGAACAAGATGAAGTGCTGTGATTAATGTTAGTGTTGTTCGTCTGCCTCGAACCACCGATGGGTCACTCCCTCTCCTATCTTGTGGGTCCATCGATGACAAACTTGATCTTGAAGAACAACTTTATTTCTAACTCTATGGGGGTGTCCCTTTGTTTTTAAAATGTTGTTATTGTTATTTTTAATATTTTTCTACGACACCCAATATTATGGTGAGGCTGAGATAGACGAGAGGGTGAGACAAAGTATAGTTTTTAAGATTACGCCATCGTGGTGGTTTTTGTATATCCACGGCTGCAACTTTAAGGCTGGAAAGCTTTTAGTAGTGTATGTACAGAAAGATTTTTTTTTCATGTGATTTTTAATAAATGTGTCATTTACAGTGATAACCACTTATGGACAAGATGATGTGGATAAAGTGTGTGATAAACGCTCATAGTGTTTCGAAACAGAATATGATAATAATAACTGATGATAATATATATATTATATATATATAAAAAGTTCCTTAATCGTTGTTTTTAACAATATTTAACTTATTTGTTGCTCTGCGTGAGAGTGGCACATGGGAAAATGGCATAACATGTCAGCGGTTAATGTTTTAGAAATATTTTGAATAATTTAACTTCCATGAATGAGTTGTAAATAGTGAAAAGTATCCCAAGAGACCTTTCTCCTTCCCCCAATATATATATATATATAGTTAAGTTAATATAGGTTAGACATTTTGTTATATAAATATATATAAATATATATATATAAATAGAATTATTAATTACTAATGGGAGCTCCCGAATAGTGATCCAAAAATGAGTTATGTTTTAGTTATTTTCTGTTTCTATCATCTCTCTTCTTTCTCTATAAATATGCATATAACGATTTTAAAACAATATAACACGAAAGTTAACTGTATACTTTGGCGGGCACAGCCAGCGTATGTTCAGTTTTAGATAGATTTGTAAAGAAGTGTGTTTTACCATGAAAAGTATTTTTGTTATTTGTAGCAACTATGAGGATATGTTATGTTTGCGGTTATCTAAGTCATTCTATATTCATGTAAATTAACACTCTAAGATTAAATTTAACACAGTGAAATGTGTGTCTTTGTTTATTTTTTGTGTACATATTTTTTATGAACAAAACATTTATACATATACATACGTATGTATGATTTGTAAACATTATTAGCATATAGCAAAAGAAAATATCTAAGTTTTTCTCTATAATTTTGAATGCTACTACGCTGTGCCCAATTCATTTGGCCCTAACCTCTTCGGACTGCTAGTCTTGAAAAGTTATATACATTTTTGAATTAGCTTAAGTACTTTAATTTATATTACTGAGATTTGCATTTATTTAAGCGACATATGTAATTATTAATGAAATAAAGACTTTGCTGAAAAATTATATAGTAATTTGTTAAATTTAAATTGAAAGAAAAAGTTTGATGATATGCTGGAAAATATTGTATCTAAAAATTAATTATTAGTAATTGATGGATGTTATGTGATATTTGTGGGATAGTGTGCGATGTGCTCATGGGAGACAAAAGAAATGCTTGAAGATTATAGCTTGTTTAGAACAATTTGGTAGGGCATTTTATAACTGAACGTTTGTTGTTAATCATGTTCGCGCACATTCCCACTATTGCATCATTCAAGGCAGTTAAACAAAAGAAATTTTTAAAAAGATGCTGTTTTTCTTTCCTTATTTTTTTTTCTGTTCATTTCTTTTTCAATCATCGTAACCATTGCTAATGTTATATATTTTTCTTTTTAAACCTGTAATAAATTTTTGTAATTATTGTTTATGTAAATTAAATATTTTGCCTGAGAGCATTGTAGTGGCTGCAGCTTCCCGATGTGACCCTTGTAATGAGCATCCCTTTGAGGCTTTTTTGAAATGATGATCAATGTATATATGTATATATATATATATA
>NW_027108467.1:978519-999906 GCF_000696795.3 Halyomorpha halys
ATATACACGCAAACAATGTTTTTTAAGGTTTAATTAATGTAATTTCTTATCATGATCGATGCGTAAAAAGTTTATTTTGTTAACTTCATGATAAGTAGTTATTGTGGGCAGGAATGTATTTTTATTTATTTAACCAGCCAAAGGGGTGTTTCTAACGATGAAAATATATAAAATAAAACAGAATGTATTATAATTAAATATTGTTTCTCAACAACGTTTTATTTCATTTTATTTTTTAAAATTTTATTATTATTTTGTCTTTTTATTTTATTATAATTTTTTTTTTTTTTTTGTGAATACCGTTGATAGAGTAGTAAACAGGAACACGTTATTTAAACTTTGTATTTTTTTAATCCAAAACTTCCTTGCAGAGATCTTTTTTTTTATAAAGAGGTATCTTGCTATTTTAGTATTAGTAGATTACTTTAAACAAAATAATGTCCATCTTATTCTCAGTTAAATAAATGAATATAGGATTTAAAAGACTATCTTAGGATAATGGTGAGTAAAATTAATGTAGTGTTATGTCTATTCAACAGCTTTTCTACGGTTGATGGGGGTTCCAGAAACAGCATTGTTTTATTTATGAATGTATTTCTATTCATATTATATATCTCTTATCAGTTTCTAAACGGAACCGACTTACATTTCTTGAAAAGGTATTGCTATATATTTAGACCAAGAACTAGGTACCACATACCCCCTTGCTATAGTATAATAGTTATAGTTGTGTATAACTAATCATTGATATCCTTTCCAATGGTGTTGTGTTCACCAATTTACAAAGCTAAGCTAAGCTAATCAGGTGACATGCAGGGTTTTTAAACTATAAAGTCAAGTCGGGTTAACATTGTATTATATTTTTACTATAGAGGTATAATTGGTATAAGGTAGAGAGCTTAATATATCTACTGACTTAATTTCTGTTTAGTTGATATGCTATGGATTGAATATAATATAATGCTGAGAACATACACATTCTATTGACTTTAACTTTGATTACTTTTGCCATTCAAAATACCAACTTAAGAATATTATTAACTTGTGTGTTGGCTTGTGGATTTCGGCCTTCTGGCAATCTCACTTCGCTGGGTTCCACTTCTTCAGATCCTCCTTGGCTGGCTCAATTGGACTGGACTTTCAATGTCTTTTTCCGAGTATTCATCTTTCTTCCCTCGTTAAAATTGCCCTTCCTCCTTCTCACTTTCTTCCAGCCATTCCATCCGCTACAATCATGTTTTGAGGGCATAGACTGTTTTGATCTCATCGCTTGTTTTTATTCGTCTACGATGCCTTATGGGCGGTGGTGATGTAGGTCTAGCCCTCATTTGGTACATCTGTTCAGTAAATGCTTTATTAGTCCTTAATGTCCCTGGCCCCCAGGTTAAACTGACCCCTTTGACCTGCTTTTTATGATCCGGCAATGAACACCCATAATATCTATTGAATTAAATTTAACTTATCTTTTTCCTTATGCTGGTATTGTCAATACATTAGTATTATTTTAAAATGATATGAAAATTATATCTGAGAGGTGAAATAGTTATAAAATTATAGCTCGCACATTCTATCCAAAAACTTAAAAATTAGAGTTTACAAAACCATTATCCTTCCCACTGTTCTTTATGGATGCGAGACGTGGCCCTTTACACTAAGGGATGAACAGTGCCTTAAGGTTTTCGAAATTTAAAGTAGTGCATTAAATATTCTGACTGAAAGAGGATGAATTAGCAGAAGAATTTATAAGGCTACACAACACTGAATTGAGCGAATTGCACCGGATAAATATAATTCAGGTTATAGCATTGTAGCCTATAAGATGATCGTGTAAGGTTGTAGGGCTTAGTAACAAACTGGTCCCTAAAATTAAAATAAACACTGAACCGACGGGTAAACGTGCAAGGGGTAGAGTGAAACCTAGATGGGAACATAGCATTAAAACTGATTTAGTAGTTTAGGGAGGGGGAGGGGGCATCACTGGATGTATGTAGAGAGCAATTGGTGTCGAACCCTTCAGGTTCGTTAGGCTTTCATTGTTATGAAAATTATATCAGTGATTGGGGAGCATCCCATGTGAAGAATTTTTATTGAGAAAGTTGATCTGCTTCAAATTAAATTTTGAAATAAAATGAATTTTTAAATGCAAACAAAATGTAATATGTTTATTGTTAACCGCAGATTCAATATGTCAGGAGTGTGGTCAGTGAAATAGTTATAAATATAATAAGTGAAACTTATTCTTATTTGTTCCGACATTCCGGCCTAAACTTCTTGGCTAAAACCAAAACAAGATAAGAACCAGAATAGAATGGAAAATACTAAAAACAGTATAACAAGAAATTAAGAAGGTAACATATATCGAGATAGTAAGAACTTCTACAAGATGATGAAAAACATTGAAAATATAAGAAAATAGAAAAAAAAAAATATTAAAAAATTATAATGAGATGTTTATTGTTGACCTTAGATTGATATGAGAAGATACACAAGATTGGGAGTGGAATCAGCAAAGATACACATAAAGTGAACATTTATTTGTACCGACATTTCGCCCTGAATTTCTGGCTTTTATTTATCAGGGCTGAAAAATGAGAATAATAAACCAACTTGGAAATATATTAAGTAGATAGATACTAGTTGATACTAATTATGGACATATGTATATATATAAGGTTGTATAATTGTTTAGCATTATTAGACTATAGCTAAAGAAAATAAGTAAGTTAAACAGAATGTATTATAATTAAATTTTATTTTTCAAAATTTCATTATTATTTTGTTTTTGATTTTTTTTTTGTGACTACTATTGATAGAGTAGTAAAAAGGAACAAGTTATTTATTTAAACTTGGTATTTTTTTAATACAAAACTCCAAGATGTATTATAATTAACTAATTTCAAAATGAAAACTTTATTAACTATTACATTATATTATATTTTGTCTTCTATTAGTATGAACTACTATCTACTTAATTTATTGTTATGTATATTTTAAGTTTGTTTCGTTGTTATGTATATTTGTTACAGTTCTCTGAATTATGACTATCTCATTTTGTTTTTCAGCCCTGATGAAAGCCTGAAATTCAGGTCGAAACTTTGGTTAAATAAATAAGTTTTACTTATAATCGTCTTCTCCTCATATTAAAAAATTAATGGTGAAAGTCTTGAGAGAAGCTGACAGAAGTAAAACTTCTGGAATTGAAATATTGCATTAATAATGATCTTGTGTTTTCTCTTATAGCTAAAAGCACAAAATATTAATTCCAGAATAATAATAATAATAATTATAAATCAACTATATCATAAGCCAATTCCAGCAGAAAATTTTTTATATTATTGTAGGAGAGAAGTTGAAAGGAGCTCCGGGGGTTCTTAAGCCCTCTAAGCCCTAAATGTGAGCATGCTTTGAGTAACTCAACTTTTTTTTTTTTAAATCCCTCTGCCTAGACATTTTTGGCACAGGGTGCGGCAGCAACTGTACGATGTAATGCGATGCCAGGCCTATGAAAAAAATATACGCCTCCCCTTCTGGCATTAATCACTCTGGAAGCATACTCCTTCCTCGAAGTTTTTAAATGGCTAATGTCCTTAGTGTGGAAAAATTCATTGGACTAATAGAATAAAGCCTCATAATAATTCCTAGTTAAAATGTCTGTCTGTTTCATCAAAAAACTACATGCCTCATACTGCTAAAAGTGTACTTATTATGAAACAATACTGGAGTTCCATAATAATAGTTCCAGGAAATCTTATTTTAGAGAAAATACTCTTGTATCTTTTCCATGAAGGCTGTTGGGATAACTGAAGTTTTAATAATCAACACTACTGTACTAGATCAATATGTTTGAATGCTACCAATACTTAATTCCTAAACCCAAGGTGGTCTAGAACACAAATGTCTCAGACAGCTATAGAATACTGCAGACATTAAAAAAGATAAACGGGACCTGGTAGTAGGGGATTGGAGAGAGAATTTGAATTGCATGTTTTCTAATTTATAGGAGAGGCGTTGTGTACTAATTACTTGGAATAGAAAAGGAGCTAGGAAATCCGATATCTTCATCTTTGCGTAATACTGGGCTATGTGCGTATCTCTGGTGATCCCGAAAATAAATCGTACTGCGCAATTCATAAGACGTTTAAGTTTAGATTCGAGATTACCCGAGAATCCACCACGCATCAGGCAGCCAAAGTGGGGGAAAACTATTTAAAGCCCATGTTATGTGTTAAATGCAGAGGAGCTACTAACGGATTGTCTGGGCAAATTGTTTTGTAACCTTGTTATCTTTAGGAAATAATAAAATCTCCTACAGCTTCGTTACATCATCTTTTTTCTACCTCACTTGTTCCTTGTTTCCTCTCCTAGTTTTTTTTTCTATTGGATTATTAGCGTTTTAAAACGCCCAAAACAAAAACAACACAAACCATAAATGAACTACGAGCAACTGGCCTGTAAAAACAACAAACTAAATTGTGTGGAGCTCAGTTGGTCTGTTTCAACCATTCGAAAAAGTTTCTGTCATATCCTAGACAGCCGCGGCTCCCCCCTAGATTTTTGGGACTCAAGAAAAAAATCGATAGAAAATAGTGAACTAATTTGATAGATGATTTCTTTCTGGAAACATGCTATAATTAGGAAGGTAGCATCCGTTTTCAGCCATAATAATCAATTCTCGGTATGGTTATGTCAAGTACTTTAAAACCTGAGTCACAAGTAGGTTTAGGGTCATTTTTACGATGCTTAGTGGACAGAACTTTCAGCACACTGCGGCGGGTCGAAACATGGACACGGTCCACAATAGGAGAGAGTAGGTTTAATGGATTGTGTATGCTCAGCCTCCACCGAGATTTAGTTAAATTAAAGAACCAATGCAACCATCGCAACAGGTGGTTAATATTTTTGCGAGCAATCCTAAAAGACTGATGCTATCATAGAAAACCTCTTTATTACCTCTTATATTGTTGTATTTATGTTCGATAATTAAGTTTATACTCCATTTTCAATAACTTATTGTGATTACAGGAAATTAAAAAGTAATGATTGAATTTTATGAAGTAGAAATTAAATGGTGGGGGTATTTCTAGAAATGCGGAATCAGATCCCTTTCTTTTACCCAGCTTTTCAAAATGGAATGTATATTTATATATATCCTTTTGTGTGTGTGTGTGTAATGGGACTGTGACCTGCTCCCGAAATCCTGCCTACGCCCATGAGGCTGACCACATAATCCAAACCCACAGACCATTTTGCTAGACTTGATTATTTGGACTCGGGGATCTCAAAACGATTATTTTGGTTGAAAACTGGACTTTTTCACGATCGCAATATTTCCTCTTGCTATATACTTCATATTTCGGTAAGTGAAAGTAAGTAAATGGAAGGATGTAGGGTACTAGAGATCGCTAATGAAGAGACAGCTAGGTTGATCTTCAGAAATGATACCAATTATAAGCAGACTGCTATTGTTTAACACAATAAATATTTATAATTGAAATCAATTTATTAATTTTTAAATTATATATGACCGTCTAATAATTGATTTTAAAGTATTAAGTTTTATTTCTGCAGTCGTACGTAACATCCATTGAAGAATGTCACAACTGGAGAGTCAAAATAAATCCTAATTGATACCATTAGATCACCTTTGCTCTCCGTCGTATACCTCTACTCTTCTGCCCTGCTGTATCTTTTTTTTACATCCAGAAAAGCCTGTTGAGCAGATTTACTACTTTGGACTCTTTCTTGACAAGAGACTTACTTGGGATCCTCATACTAACCAGAAACTGCTCGTAGATTCTGATTACTACACCATCTAATTGACAAAAACTCTAAACTCTCCATTTACTTAAAAAAACTCTTTTACAATATGATAATCAGACTTATTTGGACGTACAGATTTGAGCTTCGAGGCTCCACCAATCATCAAATTCCTCCTGTATCCAAGAACCTAACATTAAAAAATCCATGATGCTACTAATTACATCACAAATAAACTCATCCATAATGGCCTCTAAATCCGATTCGTTGCAGATGTGGCCCTAGGTATACCTATTTTTATTCCAAAATCCTTACCCTCCCAAATTTATTAGTTCTTAATCTCACATCCTTAAAAATCCCTGATAATGTTTTGAGGTGTCTGAAAAGAAGATGGTCACGAAAATGGGGATGTTATAATTTAAAGCCATGATTGAAGTACCACCATCCCAAGATTATGATGTATTCTGAAACATTTATCACATTTATTTATTGTATTTTTTTTTATACAGTTGTAAATTTCAATAAATAAATTAAAAAATATTTGATTTCGATGTTTTCTAAGAAGTGTGGTTTTAAAACAATTTAGTGGGAAAATCTGAGGTCGGTCATCTGGCTACACTGCTTACATCCTATCAGTCATCTTTTGTTTTTTCTTAACTGTTGAATGTTGGACTTATTTATAAAGGTATGAAGTTCTTTTATTAGATTTATTTCCTTAGTGATACATGTTTATGAGACTCTTCCTTATTATAAAATAAGAATTATCTCCTCTTAAAGATAAATACTTTGTTTACATACCTTCTATAATATGGAAAAAAAATTATCTATACTCCAAGAAAGCCATAATTTAAATAAGTTTAAAAATTAGATGATAAATTACTCATGTTTATGGAATGGAAACTTGTTGCATAAAAGATTCTTTTGAGATCTATTATATTTGTTGTTTGAATTTAAGGAAAAACAACTAGGTATAGTAATCATTCCCCTTGAAACTAAACAAATTATTAGTTAGTAAATTTGATATTAAATGGTAATATGATATTTTATGATACTAATAATTTATAGTAATTATTTGATAGTGTGATTTTCTATCAATAATTAAGGTGATTATCTGTCACTCGTCATACTCAATTTAGCTCAAGAATACATATGTTAGAAGTTTGAAGCATAAAAAAGGGTTTACCTTTTGGTGGTAAAATGCCCGAGCTTGGGTATGCTGATAAGTTTGTATTATTGGGCAAAGACGAGGAAACTATAAAACTAAATACAACCACTTTTATCAAATCTAGCAAGGAACTGGGTCTTGAAATAAATTCTGATAAAACAAAATATATGGTTAGGAGCAGAATTCTGAGAAATTTCTATGATACAGATTTTGGAGGAAATTCATTTGAACAGATAGAGAGAGCTTTATGTAATAAGGTTCTGGGGTAACTAGAAAAAACAAAATTGATAAGTAAATAAAAGTGAGATTAAAGGCGGGAAATGTTTGTAATTTCAGCGTGCATCTTCTGTTCCGAAACTTAAAAGTTAGAATTTACAAAGTGATTATCCTTCCTAACGTTCATTATATAGCGAAATGTGGCCTCTTACACTAAGCACCTTGAGGTTTTTGAAAATGAAGTGTTATGTAAAATATTTGGATCAGATTCATAAATAATTTGAGGTCTCTTTAATCCATTTAATCTCTTCTTTGTATCCCAAAGCCCTGGAGGGTTGTCAAGGAACACTACAATGTTCCATGATCCCTTTGTTTAGAAGATACTCCTCAAAGATGTGAATCACAGTAATAGCTACTTCACAGAGTTGCCACCAAGGTAGATATCTCCTTCCTATCAGGTGATCATGGGTCAAATTCTGAGACGCGTCATATCCACCTCCTCTCTTTTACAAAGTTTGAAGGATGAGGTCCAGCAACTCACAGTTGCCTTTATAATTTTAAGCTCGTTATTATATGATGTCCAATTTTGTTACCAGTCATATGAGATTATAATCCGTATAGGTCGAAACTGATCTGAAGGGAGAGTGTATGGGTGAATCAGTTCCATCTTCATCTACTTTCTCGTTTCCAGTTATCCCGGAATGACTGGGATCCCAGAAAAATGTTATTTTTCTTGAAGAATTTTCAATGTGTTTAATGATACAATGAATTTCTTGAACTGAGAGAGTTAACAGAGAAAATTTGGAACAGGGCCTTGAGCGCACTCAGAGAGACAGAGACAACTATTACCAATTGGTATGTTGATATCTGTACTAGTTGGAGTGGCCTGTCTATTATTTTTAAATAACAAAATAAAAAATATAATTTTGTGAGGCAGTGAGATCAATAAATAAGATATTTAATCTTCCATTAAAAGGTATAAGAAACTGTCACTCACTTTGGATCAATGGTTTATTTTTTTTTTACTATTTACTATTTATAGATTGAAAAAAATATTTTAAAATAAGTAACATTGATAAATAAATGCAGTTATGGTAATCCTGTTTTTAAAGTATTATTTGTTTATAAACTAAACAAAAATTAAGGCTCATTTTGTGGTTTAATGGATAAGGCCCAAAACTATTACTTTTACTTTTGTGATCACAGCTTACAATATTGTTCAAGTTGTAGAAGCCCTTCTTACTTGCTCTGCTTATAATTAATATTCAATGAAACTAAAATACCCAAGATCTTTAGAAAATGTAAAAATGGCAACTATCCTAAATAGAGACCAGATTTGTCTGCAGTAAAAAACCGAAAAACTTGAAGTAAGCTATCAAAAATGTGCAAGAACATTCAGTAAACAATCAAAAATGCACAAAATCGTGCAGTAAAATTCCAGAATGTGTATAACCTAAATCCTGCAATAATAAACTTTATTGTCTAATTTATGATATTAATATGAAAACTTAAACTCGCTAAATACTCTCTACATTTATGCAAACACATGAAAAACTAAACAACTCTGATTAAAAAAACTAAAATTTTGTCCACAATTGAAGAGCTATGAGAAAGTAGAATTGTATTAAATGACTTTATATTCCCATTGTGAATGCTAGAATTAAATTTTTATCATATTAAAACTTCCTCAAGTTTTAGAAAAAATATACACAGCACTATATAGGAAGGAGTATTTTAAAATATTCTTCCAATCAAATTCCTTTTTGATTTCTCCTAAAAGTTCATGTAGCATGTAACTTTTCAATTGTTTATTTACATATGAATATACCATTTACCAATAAACCAACAAGTAATAAGTCAACATTTAATAACTAGAAAAGTTTGATTAAAAATGGATAAATATATTCATATTAATCAGACTAATTTATTTTTCATTAATTTTAATCTAGAATAATATACATAATATAATAATATATTTAAAAATATTTCAATTCCCAATATTTACAAAAAAAGCCTGATTGAAGAATTAAGGGCTAGAGACAGACAAGGAATCTTAGTTAAAAATAATAACACTGAACGTTCTCTACAACAAGCTTATTCTAGAGTCTTTCAAAGTTACCCTAAGCCAATGTTTAATACTATTCTAAGAATATTCTTTATTTGTTCTTTTTTTTAAATTTATTCATGTTAAATTCGATTCTTAATGTGTGTAAAATGAAAAATTTTGTTCAAGTATTAAATTTTATACCCAAAAAAGAATAAATGTGCAATATAAAATTAGTGCCACATAGTTGAATATATTTCCTTGATTCGAAATTTCTGTTGAGGTTTGTCAAACTTTGCTAGGTAGATAACAAAATATGTAATTACACGGAAATCTGCTCTCTAATCATAAATATCTATGATATATATGAAGTATTAACAAATTATATATGCTGATATTATAATTCTAAATTCATATTCATTTTGCCATTTATAAGTGGCAAACGATAAAAGATTGTTTGATCGAATTAAAGATTTGTTTTAGACCAGCTGAGTCCCATGGTTTCACCTGCTTTACATCATAAATATAGGTGCCTGTTCCATAAGTGCATAACTAATTACATCTACTTAACTGAATAAAATCTGAATTTTACGTTAAAAAAAACTGACCAATAACTAAAAAAAAAAAAGTGTCTTAAAATTGTATGAGGGAAAATATTTTTGTCTAAGTCAATTCAAACCTCATTACAAATACACAACTTAAGAAGAATGATTGCAGGCACCTATCGAAGCTTTTTATCAAAGGGTTACTGGTCTGTCCCTGTGGGTTGTATCATGATGCTATATAGCCTAAAGTCTTCTTCAATAAGTAGTCTACTATCAAAGGAGTTCTTTGACTCAGAATGAATGAAAAAATAATTTTACTTTGGGACAAATGTCCCCTAAGAATAAATACATTGTTCACAAATGTAAGGTTAATTGTTTGGTAGACATTTAACAGCTTCAGTATACATGTTGAAATTATAAAAAGGCTTAGGTTAAATTATAATTTATAATGGTGATCAATAATGGCTGTATACATAGCTCACAATGATGCGAAGGTTGTGTTATAAAGTAGATGAAGGAATATGTGTTGTTTAAAGGAAAGGATGGATAAGGATTGGCGACTGGAGATAGGAAGAGAATTCTAGGAGGTTGAATGTATGTCAAAGGATTTGCTATGGGAGGGCATGTATAAATCGATTTGTTGGGATCTGGTGTTTAATGAATGGATGGATGATCGTAGAGAGTGAAGATGTTTTTTAATTTTAAAAACTTGGAATAGGAAAACACCAAGGGATCAAACTGTTAGTTATTGAGATTAGTCCATACAAGCAAACAAACTTATTACCTTTTTATAACAGAGTACATAATCTAATATTAGGTAGCCTGCTGCTACCTACTGGGCCTCCATTAAATTAAAACTTTTAGGAGCTACTCCTACCTACCAACCTGGTGGGTATGACGTAAACCAAGATTCTAGAAACAATCGTCTCACGTTAATTTCTTGTAAATGCCTTAACTTTGTTCTTGTAATAACTTGATGATATATTCTAGTATTTATTAATATAGTATTGTTTCAATGAATAATGACTAAGGATCTCTGATCCGCTTAAAGCTAGACTCTTACATGCAGTAACTCTCGATGGCCTTCATGTCTAGATATACCATTAGCCAAGATTTAACTTAATATTTAATCTGAAATGGATTCACTATCTGGAAGGAGACACTAAGTTCAGACACTACAAGAGGATCAGATAACTCTATCACTATTTTTATGCTTAAATTGTGATGTTATTTCTCAAAATCTCTTTTAGGCCTCTTCTCCTTCCTTGGTACTTTTGAGCGTATCAAGGGCGAATATCTCTCTCTCACCTTTGCCTTTTTACACGGTGAATACCCTTAGAGTGTGCATTCCCCACTCGACCAGGAAGGTAGCTTTGCCATACTCTCCTTCAAAGCAAAAGTAAAGCCAAAAATGCCACGCCCATGGAGGATAGGTTTACATGGAGGTTAAAAAGAATGTCTCTAATCTAACTAAACCAGAAGGTAGTCAGTGATTGGCTCGCATTCTTCCTCTACTCCTCCACCTTGCCCCTGGTTCATCATAAGGCTTTTTTGGCTCCACTTTTCCTGTCATATATACCCTCCATTATACTTCTTTCTCCAAGCACTCGACTCTTGGTGCAGAACCTACAGAGCGTGGATAATATCATGTGGATTCAAGGCAAATACCCTTGGAACTATCTGGTTGTATGTGCTTGGTAGAATAATTCCTTGCCGCACCTTACCTCCTAATTTGGTGCCTGCACTCATTTCAAGATATGTCAAGACAATTGGTTTGGCTTTAATATGCAACATTTTGAGATTACCATACAAAAGGAGTAATAGTGTTGTCAGTTATAATTTTAAGAATGAGTATTATCTAGAATAGCAGTGTACCAAACACTTGTATTTAATTTTTGCCTTGTCTGTACTTATTTTCCAATCATCTTAGAGTAATTTGTATTGAGAACACTTTTTTTTTAACCATAAATATAAACAATAAATTATTTAAACATTTATTTTAAATTTTTCTGTTTGAAACTACATCTTAACTTTTCTAACTTACTATCAAGCGATTGAGTATAGACACAAGTTAATTTTATTTTATTTAATAATTGTATACAATCAATTTTAGAAATATACCATTAATCGCAATTGTTGACATGCCTTAATTTCCAACATCATAGTAATCTTAAAACTTTTATCTTTTCATCTATTTCGTGTTTTTCCCATCGGGACTGTGGGATTTTGCTTCCTATCAGTTCTGAGTTATATTATTTCAGTTTGCTATTGGTTGCGCAACTTTATACCATTCGTTTAAGATCTATTTGCCTATCCATCTTAATAGTTCCAAAAGCCATTCAGATGACCCTTTGGTTAGGAAATGTTGTCCATTTTAGTCCATACTTCTGTAATTAGTATTCTTCCTTTTGAACAAAGGAAAATTTTTACTTAATGCATTAGGAACAGAATTCTCCCATTGAGACTCAAATGTAGTGATCATTTTATGTCCGTTTTAGAATTCGGCAAGCCAATTAGATGTGACAAAATTCTAGAAATCATTTCCGGTTGGGTAGATGATTGCGAATCTCCAAATTCTGTTAATATTATTCTTCCTGCTGTTTGTGGATTCTTGTAATCAATTTGAAGAGTGTTTGATACTTGTGATTTTTTATTACCTTCAGCATCGTTGTAATGGAGCGAGAAATGAGTTTTTCCTACTTTCTTGCTGTATTCTGTCGTAGGATACTGCTTTATCGAAATATTACTACATTCCTCTTCTATATTAGGACAATTATCCTCTTGATTATATTTTAAAGTGGTACAAGCTGTATTGACCTTGACATGATAGGTATAAGCAAAACGTATACAATTTTCAGGAAAAAATTGTTTGCAGATTGCTGTGGTTCTTTCCTCGATTCCTGACACCAAAAGCGGCATAAAATCAGATTGCCGGATAATAAGATTGACATATCCTGGCGGGTTACCTATGATTCCTCCTGAGAGTTTATTAACGTGTTTACATTGCAACATTTTTAGAGGACTGTACAGTAAACTATTGATGACATTATCAATCTCGTTTACATCTAAAATATTAGCGAGTGAAGGTAACACTTCCAGATTTTGAGAATCTTTGATTTGTTTGATATTGTCCGAAACACATGGATTGATTTTTGGTTCCATATCTGTGTTTGTTTCTTTCTCGACATATTGTTTCAAAGATTTATTTTGATTCATAACTGCGTTGACCCATGTGACTAAAGGCAAATCAGTTTGTACATATTTATCAGTTGTATTATGACTTATTTGAGCCTGCGCCTCTATCGTTTGAACATGTTGTTCTGAGTATGTAGTGAAGTTATATTCTGTTTGGCTCCTTGTCTTTTTAATGGTGCTCGGTACTATGCCTTTAGTATTAGGGGGTAGAAACTTACTAATATCTGAATCCGCCCAAAACCTAAGTTCTGTTGTTTCAATGGAACTGTTATTATTTAAAGCAGAAACATTGCGCTGTTTTCTTAGAGAGCTCAATACTTTCAGGCTCGGTATTTTTTCCGGTCTCATAAATATCTCAGAATCAGAAGATGCTCTTGGTCTATACGTTAAAGAATTTGGTTTTATGGAGTTAGTTGTATCTGTCACCACAGAATCTGAAATTCATTAAAATTTGTTGATCAAGCTGTTTATAAAACATATTTGCATGGATTTCATCCAAAATGATAATTTTCATGTCCAAAATATTAAGCAATAGCAGCTCATTCTGATATTTTTAGATTGTAAATTTAAAATAGTTATAAATTATGAAGAAGATGGTCGGGGGTGCAGTCAAAAGAAAACAAAAAATAGTGAAAAACTAGTTATTTGCTGACCTTTCGCTCCACTTTGTAGAGCTTCATGAGTGCTAAAAAAATATAAAAAGGTAAGTAAAGGAAGGGTTAAAATTATGGAAATATAAGTGGAAATAAATTATATACAAATGAACAAAAAGAAGAAATAAAAATAGTTATAATATAAAATAGACAATAATAAGAATATAAAAAAAATAAATACGTAAACTATTAGGTTAAAAATAAACAGAAGAAATGATAATACCTAAAAATAGAAAAGCAGAAAACAAAATTTAACACACCAAAAGACAGAAAATAAAGAAGTAAGTTGAGATTAAATAAAGGTCGAGAACGAATAAATAAAAAATAAAACTAAGAATAATAATAATAATAATAATAATAAGTAAAAAAACAAATCCGCCTGTAAAAGACCCATCTGTTCCAGTAGAGAGATTTCGAAACAGCGACGAAAAATCGAAAGTATACAAAGTGTAAGAGAGGTGACTATTAAACATCGTTGAAAATTTTTTTTTTTTTTAAATCGTTTAACAATGTTGGTCCTGATTTGTTCTTTACTTATTATTATTATTATTCTTAGTTTTATTTTTTATTTAATCTCAACTTACTTCTTTATTTTCTGTCTTTTAGTGTGTTAAATTTTGTTTTCTGCTTTTCTATTTTTACATGTTATTACGTTTTCTGTTTATTTTTAATTAACTCTATTGTAATTATATCTATTGTAATAATTTAAAATTATTAAAAATAAAATAAAAAGAATTTTAATCGTTTTTAAACCTTTTTCTAATATAAAAGATACTTAGGGTTCAAATTAAGAACTTTAATACTAAATAGATAATTGAATTTTATTATATAAAAAGACTCTTAATTTCAGGGCGTGTTGTTGCTAGGCAATCAGAAACAGGCATTTACAATAATTACAATTAATTAACTTAATAACTCTTTTATACATGAATCTCTTTTTATGTATAGCAAAAACTAACCAAGTTTACGATCTTCCTTTGATGAACCCTGGTATCTTCTTTTTTCTATTGTTCTGTCCTAGCGTCCAAAATGGCTTCCTTCTTGACAGAAATTGATGAGGACCTCCTCATCCTGAAGACATCCTTTCTCTTCTCTGTCCACACAACGAAAGCACGCCAAAAACCAAAACCTGTCTCCATGTTGCATGTAAACATCGATTGTCGCACAACAGTTAGGGATTTTAGCAAATGATTTACTTTCTGAATATTATTCTTTAGCACTATTTCTTGATTTCTATTTTTCCTTTAATTTACTGTATTTTCAATTATGAGGGGACGAGTTAAAATAGTCTTTATGATATTTGAATCTGCTCAACATGGCCTTGCTTCAACGTATCGCCATCTTGGTTTTGTTTTGAATCACGAAGTTATTATAGACAATAAAAATTGGTTAGCTTGCTTTTTGGATAAACAAAAAAAATGAACAATCTTAAAATGATACATAAAATAAAACATATTAAAAACCCTTTATACATCAAAATATATTATTTACTCAAAAAGAGCATATTACACTATATATATATTTCTTGTTGTTGTTCATTTGTATATAATTTTCTTTTCAATTATATTTACATAATTTTAACCCTACCTTAATTTGGCTTTTTGTATCTTATTGTCCTACTGTATCAAAATATTTTTAGTTGTTGTATCTTTTTACCCCTGATGAAGCTCTACAAAGTGGGGCGAAATGTCAGCAAATAAATAGTTGCTATTTTTATTTCTCCCCTGATCATCTTCTTCATAATTTGAAACAATACGATCAATTATTCATATATATATATATATATGATATGAGGTATAACAAATAATGGCTGTTTTCTTAGTTATTTTTATTTTCAGTGTTAGTTGTTATAATCAGCAATTTGCCTGAGCGGTAAAAATTTTATGGTCCATTGCCAGTTAAATAGTTATTTTTTTAAAAACTTGTGACCATGCATGTTATCATTTTCGACATAATCCATCCATACTGTTATATTTATCATTAGTATAAATATTATTGCATAAATAGTAGGAAAAAGAAAAAACTTTAATAATTTTTAAATATGTTTAGTAAAGGATGGCCTTCCGATTTCATGAGATGTACTAATTCACAGAGGGCTTAATTCTGTGGTTCTATTGAATAAAACGGATATATAATGTTAGAGAGAGATTATAGATTTATTTCGATTGATTACTTTACCATTATCGATAGGTGATTTATCTCTCCATCTTAGGAAGAGAAAATATTTTGAGTATTTCAGACGTAACACAATCGCTCAAGTTGCTGAAGAATCAAGTCATCAGGTGTTTGGAAGATCATGAATATCAGAATAGTGAACAAGAAGAGGAGACACTGGATTTCCATATAGAGTAGCAAAAAAATCTGGCGTGGTGCGTGCATCGCACAAATTTCACTTAGCACCCTAAAGACGTCCCCAAGTTTTGTGTAGGTTGCTACGCTGTGTTGAAGTCATTGCTAATTTAAAAAAAAAGATCTAAAGACTAGGGAAGGTGAAGATTATGAAAAAAATATATAAATTTTTCTGTTACTATAAAAATTCATATTTCATGGGTTGTAGCGTTTCACATTATTATTGCTCTATTTGTATGGGGTATAGGGGTTGCCCCTAAAACAAATAAATATGTTATTGTTTATAAAGGAGATGATTGGAGGTACAGTCAATAAGGAATAAAAATAGTTTTAAACTATTCATTTGCAAACATTTTACCCCACTTTGCAGGACTTCATCAGGGCTAAAAAAGAAACAAAACAAATAAAAATATGTTGAAAATTTAAGATAATAAGACAACAATAAAGTAAGCTAAGGTGGGGTTAAAAATTAATGAAATGAAAAAAAAAATAAGATGTGCAACAATAAGTATATTTAAAAAAGAAATAACATAGAGTATTAGATTTAAAATGAGCAAAAGACATTATAAAAGTAAAAATAGAAAAGTAGATATAAGAGAAATAAAAAAAAAAATTGTAAAAGCTTATTATTTATTTCTTTATTGCCCTAACCTGCCTGTTAGGCAGTACGGGTGCTCGCAGCATTGGGGACAACTTATTGCTGCAATATATCTTGCTCTTCTACAGAGGCCTTGCTAGTGTAATTTCTTCTCTCATACCCAGGGAGAAATGAGTAGAGCCCACAGCTTCCTTCCACCTGTACATAAAGGTCTTGTAGTACGGGTAGTTTTCTATCTTTATTAGCTGAGGGAGATCGCTCTCCAGAACATAGAGTCCTGTCTCTCTCGTCATCTTGGCTCTCAGTTCCTCATAGGCGGTACAAGCCAGTATGACATGCTCAGCGGTCTCCGGAACCCAACAAATTAGGCATAGGGGATTGATGTTTATGCCATGTGCAGTGAGCTTGGGAAACCCCCATGTCCCTTGAGTAACTGACAGACCCAGTAGTTGGAAAGAACCCACGTTGATTCTAGGCGTGAACCAATGTTAGGAAAGTATTTCCTTAGGGTAGTCCCTTTTGGGCTATCCACTCACCGTCAGTTCCATTCTTGCAAGGTTTCGTCTCGGAGGATCCTCTTCCATCTGTTTAGGTCTTCACCAATAATACGCACTTGGAGATTCTCCGAGTAAATCCGCCAGACCTTATCTTTTTACAGCATGTCGGTAATAGTCTTCTTGCATGGGGAGATTGATAGATACTCCTCCTGCTGACTAAACTAAGAGATGGGAATAAATAAAGGCCAAGAAAGAATTAACAATTCATTTTTATGTAATTTTTTAACTTATATTTACATAATTTTTAATAACCCCCTTTCTTTGGTTTTACTTTATTGTCATCTTATTATCTTATATTTTTAGTTGTTTTGTATCTTTTTTAGCCCTGAAAAGTGGTGCGAAACTATTTTTGTTTCTTATTGACTGTACCCCCAACCATCACCTTCATATTCGATCATTTTTACATATAAAATTATTATATGTATATTTTTTGATATCTTGTTCAAGACTGGTATTATTATTCGATTAAAATAATTTACATCCATAAGAGCTAGAGGGTAAATTGAGATTTTCTGATATGTTGGTAATTCGGCAAGGCATAATTACAGAATGGACAAAGAAAGATACTAGTAGTAAAGTTATTTTGAATCAATATTGCTATTTGTTCCATATGAAATATAATGTTATACATCATTATTTAAATAAAATAACAAAAATAACTTATTCTAGTAGGTTAACACTTTGACTGCGTAGGTTCCCCTGTAAATCACAATTTTTTTTTATATTTTCTTTTAATTTAAATAATCATTATACAGTATATAAAATACAGTATTTAGCCAAGTATAGTTTAAATAGCCGTTTTTTATAAAATACTTAGTCAGCAGAACCTAGAACGATAGCTGGTGGAAACCAAGACAGTACTAAAACACGGTTCAGGACAATCCAAGGTGAACAGGAGGTGCTTGAGGTCTTCTCACCACTCCGAACACAAGCTAGAAAAGTGACTTCAAGCACCTATGGTTTGTCAATAATGTGTCAACATCCGTGGTCAGGGTGTCAAGTGTAATAAAAAGTTAAGTATTTAAAATATTCATAGAGAATTTGATCAAAAAAATTTATTCTAAAATTTGGAAAATGTGCCTAAAAATTCCAATGATAGACCAGAGAACAATATGATAAATAAAAATGCAATTATTAAGAAGTTTTATGGATTTAATTACATAAATCGATGAGCACTTCTATATAAAATTTCATGTAATATTTAATAAAAAAAATATGTAATAATAATATATTTATTTGTTTTGGGAGGCAACCTCCACACAAATAAAGTTTGCATTTGTATATTACCCTTCATTGGGAAAAATTTGTCAGTTGAGCATGATCTTGATATAAATAACCGTTGCTCTAAAAGCACTACTTCAATCTGAAGTACTGAATCTCTGGCCCTTGATTGGTAGTTGTGGTTCACATTATTATTAGTCCTCTATTTGTTTATGGATTGCCCCCAAAACAAATAAATATATTGTTATTATATATACTTTCTGATATCTTGTTGGTATTATTATTCAATTAAAATAATTTACACCCATAAGAGCAAGATGGTAAATTGAGATTATTGAATATGTTGGTGATAAGGCAACAAGGCAACAGCATAATTACAGAATGGACAATGAAAGATACCAGCGGTATTGTTATTTTGAATTACTATTCTCGCTATCCGTTCCATATTTAATTTGCACATTCTAGTATAGACTCATAGACTAAAAATTCCATAGTAGAGCAAGTTATAATAATATTATCTATCACCCCCTATACTTATGAAGTTTAAGTCTATGATTGTATACTATACTGTGCAAATGAAATTTTTGTATCTTAGGATGGCATGTTAGCTGAAACAGTTTCTTTACGAATTAAAATCAGTAAAATAATTTTACCTTCTAATTTATCAAAAATTATTATTTTATAAATTCTTATTATATTGAAAACTGAAGCATGCCCGCAATGATAATGAATTTAGGTCATGGCCATGCCATATTTTTTACTACATGCATAAAAATTTGGATTTTTAAAGTGCAAAATGAATAAGAAGTATTTTTACCTCCTTTTTCAATAGTTGTTCTAAAAAATATGAATTTATTTGTATAAAACAAAGATGTGCATTGACATTCTTAACTTCTGTCAATATAGAGTATACTTACAAATTAAACTAATATAAATATATAACTAATATTAATAGATTTAAAAAATCATACCTTTTGATTCTCGCTTTGGTTTCCTTTTTTTCTTTTTGGTGACCGCGATAGTTTGGAGATTTTTCACTTTGTCTTCTAACAATGCTGTACTATGAGCTATGATTTTTGCTTTAGTTTCATTTGATATATTTTTGTTTTGCGAAGAGAACATTTTTGTGGGTAAGACCTTCCTCATGAACCTTAAGGGAAATGAAGAATGAATTTCAGTCGATTCTTCAATCAATGATTTTACAAATTGGATATCACCCTCCAAATTGTCCGTTTCTTTCTTCAATATGATGAAATCTTCATTAGTATGTAAACTATACTTATGCTTTGTCCTTCCTGGACTAAACCGGGTCTTTATCTGAGACAGTTTATCATCGATTTCCACAAGTTTCGACTGACACTCCACTAAAATTTGAGATAAGTCTACTGTCGACATTTCATCAGTTTAAAAAGAACAAAATGGAATATTAATAAAAATTGAACTATTGAATTTAGGTTAGTTATAAAAATATATAACCTAAATAAAGGGACTAAGTGCCAAACAGTTGTTATGACAACTATTTTTTTTTTTTTTAGGATAATAACCTATAAATCTTTCTTTTAGCATTCATGAGCCTATTTCTAAGCAGTTTAATAGAATAATGAAAATGAAATTGAGAATAAATAGTTCTAATTATAAACTGTATTTGTATTTTATATACTTGAGTCCTAGCTGTGTAATTTATTTATATTTAGAAAATAATTTTGTTGTAGTTTTTCTGTTATGTAGTTGTCTTATTTATGCATACTACTAATAATATAGGTTAGTTAAGATGTCAATTGGTAGTTTGAAATTGTTACTTTAAGCTAATATATACACATATCATTGGCGTTTCTTTCCTTAAGGGTATGTACCCTGTGTATTCGGACTGTCAAAATGACAGTCATCCTTCAAAAGCTAGAATTCACTTAAAATCTATAAACGTTATTTAGGGAAGTCGCTTTTCCAAAAATGTTCAAGAAAACGGTAAATTTCAGGGAATACTTCTCAGACCTCTGATTAGAAAATCTAGTCGAAATAGTTGGAAAATCTGATCTCTCGATCCATTAAGTTGCACAACGTGGAAACATTGACCGCTGGAGCATTTGATTATCAAAAGCGTCTTTGAAAATTGACTGCAATTATAGTATAATTATACTGGAATGATTGTCGTTTACAAGCTTTAAAAAAATACATCTAAATGTGGAAATAATGTGCATAATTTGTCCTGACATCAATTTTCTTCTTTCTTCATTAGAAGTCCTCGATAATGGATGTCCAATAGGTAAGGTGCCCTCGATAGTAGGTGAATATACAGGAAGATTGGTGAGTGTTACGAGTATGCACCGTAAATCCTTGGAGGATAGAAACTGCTACTGTCAGCAGTTTCGAAATTGAAAAATAACAAACATTTCCCGCCTTCAACCTCGCTTTTATTTCCTCATCTATTTCGTTTTTTCTAGTTACCGTAGAACCTGAATACTTAAACATATCAACGTGTTCAAACGTATTTCCTCCTATATCTATATCACCGAAATTGCTCGCGTTTCTACTGCTAACCATATATTTTGTTTTATCCGTATTTATTTCAAGACCGAGTTCCTTAGAGGAGTTTATGAACACAGTTGTTTTTAGTTCTATCGTTTCCTTGTCCTCACACAATAATGCCAAATCATCAGCATACTCAAGCACAGGTATTTTACCACCCAAAGCTAAACCCTTTTCGGTATTCATCACACTTTTAAGGACATATTGTAGTGGTAGATTAAATAAGATAGCTGATAAAGAATAACCTTGTTTTAAATCCGACTGGACCTGGAATTTCTCAGAATACCTATTACTGATTCATACCTTATTAAGGGGCCTCTTCATGTGGCCAAGCCCTGGCGAACTCAGACATGCGCGAGCATGTGGATGGGTGGCTTGTACGAGTTGGCCTTAGCTCGTTGCCGACCCGTCGAGAGTCGGTTTTTTGGACACAGGTCAAAGGGGTTCGTGAGAGGGCTCGTGTAGCATCTCCACCATTGTTCTTTGTCTGGTTGCAACTGAGAGCTGTTAGGAGGTTAAAGGTGTTTGTTGGTACTTTTTATAATAAGTTTTATATTTAAT
>NW_027108467.1:1000351-1000788 GCF_000696795.3 Halyomorpha halys
GTTGCAACTGAGAGCTGTTAGGAGGTTAAAGGTGTTTGTTGGTACTTTTTATAATAAGTTTTACATTTAATCTTATTTTATTTAATTTCCTTTCATTTTCTTTTTTTTTGTAATAAAAATAATATAATCCCAGTGCAATAGCTGAAACCTCTTGTACGCCCGCCATGCTTGCCTTTCTGAATAACACTGACATGTGGATGGCCCGCTCTTTGTTTACCGAGCATTTGTACAAGCCTTCGATTCGTGGCGAGCGGCCAACAAGTGGATCCGCCTTTAAACGTTTCTGTCATCAACATCCCTACAAGGTTTACCAACTTCTTTGGTATTCCCTGTTCAATCAGAATATTATACAGCTTCTGGCGGTCAATAGAATCGTAAGCCTTTTGGACATCTATATAAAACTGATGAACTACCCCATTGTATTCCAACTTTTTCTG
>NW_027108467.1:1000918-1009861 GCF_000696795.3 Halyomorpha halys
ATATATAAAATCGTTCGCAGTGATATTAAACATTATAAAAAAGGCATTAATAACGGTTCATTATAATCTGTAAATGTACTCGACAACAAAAGGCCATCAACTTTGAATTTCTGAAATAATAATAAAGTACATTTTGTATGAAATAACCCAATAGTTTCCTATCTGCATTCGTTGCAGTTCCCACGATATTTGCAAAAATAAGTTCACATAATTTGGAAAAAAAAAATTGTTTTTTGAAAAATTGTTTCTCAGGCACTATTTTTCGAGGTATCGTGGATAATAAGGTCCTGACACCAATGTAAGAGGAGAAATACTCTACATCAGAAGGACTCGACAATGCATGTTCAACAGATAAGGTAAGCTGGATTGGAGGTAAATTGACAAGATGATGGATCAGTTTTAGGGGTGTTCGCCATAAATCCTCACGGGATGGATACTTCACTCCTCTGCAGGTCCTAACAGGAACAGAAACTCCAATCGGCAAGGTGTTCGCTTACGGTGATAAAGGGGTAGCCAATCCTACAGGTATTCGCAGACGCTTTTTTAGAATCCCTCTAAAACAGAAAATATATTGTGAAAAACATAAATCAAAGAGAGTACTACCTTTTTCGACCGTGGGTATTTGAAGGTCCAAATGAAATACTTAATTAAATGGAATTTGGTCCAGGTGTGGTCAATTAAAACTCAAATAGTAAATTGGTGTACTATTTTATTAGAACGTTTCAGGGCTAAAAATGATACAAACACTTGAAAATAGTGGGAAATAACAGGGGTATACAATGAAACGTAAAATTTAATAAGAAAAATTAAATAAATGATTTGTTGTTTGGCTAATTTAAAAAAAAAATTACTTTGTTTACTTTACAATTATTTTCGTTATTATGTGACGTACTTGACTGCCATCCCCACTCCTCCTAATAGAAACGGTTCACTCTGACTTTGACTTCCGTCAAAACAGGTATGAACTATGTCTCATTAATTTTCATTTGATTTTATTCTTATCCCTTTTCATCTCTTAAATTATACTTTCTTTAATATTTCTTCTCTTTATCGGTTACTATTACCGCTTTCATTTATTGTTTATAACCTTTATTTTTTTAAATTAAAGTTTACGTTTCATTGTATACCCTGTTATTTTCCACTATTTTTTTTTTGTAACTGTCAATTGTTAGTATCTTTTTTAGCCCTGACGAAGCCCTGCAACGCGGGGCCAAACGTTGGCTCCAATAAAATAGTACACCAATTTACTATTTGAGTTTTAATTGACCGCACCCGGACCAAATTCCATTTATTGATGCACACGGTCAATCATCATTCTTCCGGAAATACTGTAGGTTGAGAGAGTACCAGGTGGTGCCATTTTTTTTTTTCAAAATCCTAAATTTTATAAATAAACTACTATAGTATATACAGAGATAATCTAAGATATATATACATATATGCATTGCCTTTCTTTACCAGATGGCATTATAAAGGGCTCGGTCCACTGTAGGAGGGGGTTACAATATTACCCCAGGAACTGTTGGCCAAGGAATACATATAATACTAAAATAGCCCAAAGGGAGAAAAAGTCATTTATTTCACCCCAATTTTTTATTGCTTTAATGAAAAATATATATTATTATTAATCATAATTGATGAGTCTGCTAAGTATAGTTAGGGGGTTTAAAAAATAGCGTTTGTTTAAAAACTTTGAAAAAAAATTAATTTTTCATTCGAAGCTCTATATCTTAAAAACTATCGAAAACACTAGAAAACCTAAGAGAACATCATTTAATGCAGAGTTGGGCAAATATTATTCGAATAACGAGAGACGAATACTTTTTTATTCGTGAATTTTCTACTCGAATAATTAATATGATTAACCATCCGAATACTTTTTCATTCGTCATTATTTTACACGAATAATCAATTATTCGGGCAAAATAATTCGAATAACCATTTGCATACTTTTGTATTCGCCCATTTTATAGAAAAATAATCTCTTATTCGAAAAATTAAATGATTAACCATCCGAATACATTTATATTTGTATAAAGACGACATTTTTTGTCTTACAGCTATACATAGATATATTTTATGATCGCGTACAGATTAATTTTAACTTTTCTGATTTCTAACATATAAGGGTCCCTTATTATGTTTTGGGATATGTAGAATATGAAAATACTATCGATTTTAAGATCGCGTATAGATTTATTTTAACTTAAATAAAAAATCTGCATATTTCAAAACATAAAGAGGCCCTAACATGTTAGAAATCAAGAAAGTTAAAATAAATCGATAGACAATCTTAAAATCGATAGCATTTTCTTATTCTACATATCTTAACGTATATAAAGGGACCGTAACATGTTGGAAATCAAGAAAGTTAAAATAAATCGATACGCGATGTTAAAATCGAAAGCATTTTCATATTCTGCATATCCGAAAACCTAAAAATTGGCCTCTATATGTTAGAAATAAAAAAAAAAATTATATGGGATCTTAAAATCGATAGCATATTCGTTTTGTACTCGTCTGAATATGTCAAATAGGACCCTCATACATTAGAAATTGAAGGTGGTAAAAAAATAGGTGAATTTAAAAAAAAAAAATCAAATTTTTATTCGAATAATATGTATTCGAATAATTTTTCATTCGACTAATTTTTTATTCGATTGAAATAGTATTTTAAATATTACAATAAAAAATTATTCGGATTGTTTAGTCGTATTTTTATTCGAATAATAATGTATTCGTCTCTCGTTAATCGAATAAAAAAGTATTCGTCTCTTGTCAATCATATAATTTTTGCCCAATTGTGATTTAATATAGAGTAAATTTTCTAAAATACGACCACTAGTACAGCTGCTTCTTACGTTCAATAATGCTCCAGATATAGCTTTTAAAAAAACAGTATTTCATAACAAATCAGTAATTAATGAATTTATTTAGAGAAATCTATATCGTTTTGGAACGGTCGCCATTTTTATACTCCCCTGAACTGAATTGGCAGACTCATCAATTTTGACTCCTAACTATAAGTAATTTACATTAATGAATTCTGAAATTTGGGTGAGATAATTGTCTTTTTTTTTTTTTTTTTTTTTTCCACGGGCTCTTGTACTAAATGGGGTAGTCTGTATTTTGTGTCAGTCTCTTCGGGGCTCACCAGGTATGTTGAGCCAGTTGAGTTACTTGTCCTCAGTCTAGATTGAGTCTGTTCATGTGGGTCTGCCATCTTTGTGGCTGTCCTGTCGGTGTCAGTGTCCTGAATAACAGGTTCGTACATTACTGGAGGATAACAAAAAAATTGATATATCTCCTCGATATAAACTCTGTCACAGTCGGTAGTTCGAGTGTCGTATGTATGTGGTCCGTCATTGCTCTTTGAAGTGAAGTATGCCTCACTATACGCCTGAGTATACCGCTCTGAAACTGTTGGAGCCTCTTGGCTGTTGAAGGTGCTATGATGGTCAGTATATGTGCTCCGTAGAGTAGGGCTGGCCTCAGTACATTCTTGTGAATCATCAATTTGAGACGGAGGGAAAGATTAGCCAAAAACCTGCTAACTTTTTTTTTTTTACCTCCTCAATATCTTTATTTATAAACAAATATATATATACATACAGACATTAAAAGTAATATTGTTTTGCCGCATGGCATTTTAAGAAAAGTTTGCAGGGTCCGCTGAAGGCGGGTTTACAATCGTAGCATGATAGCTGGGGGACTTACAAAGAATGGGGACGGGACCATTCCGGGTGGTGGTTGTGATGTGAAAGACTTCAGACTGGAGAGAAGTCCTTCCCTCGGCGAGGACGTCAACCACGGGACCGTGCTTTCCCTCTCCCAGGTCTTGTTGGAGGGGCGATTTTCCTGAATAGCTGGTTGACACAGGCCTTCAGCCCATAAAAGAATTTTTTTTTTCTAACCTCTTTATTTCATATATATACAATTACATAATATATAATACATGATATGTATACATTTATTTTAATACATCTTGTATTGCCGTATGGCCTTATAAGAACGGTTGCAAGGTCCCCTGAAGGCGGGTTTACATTGATGGCATATTACCCGGGGGCTAACAAAGAATGGGGAGGGACCATTCCGGCTGGTGGTGGTGTGGTGACCTCATGCTGCAGAGCCCGAAGTTCTCTCGGCGAGGACGTCTACCAAGGGGACTGTGCTTTGCCACCTTCCAAGTCTTGTCGGAGGGACGATTTCCCTGAAGAGCGGGTTGGCACAGGTCTTCAGCCCATCAAAAAATTTGATGTGCCTTCGGCCTATATACTCCGGCACAGAGGGAAGCTAGAGTTCCTGGTGGATGGCGGCGTTTCTGCCCTCTGTACTGTTGTTCCACGGACGATTCGTCGGAGGACGGAATTCTGATAGGATCAAAGAATTTTTTTTTTTTCTGATCCCTCTAAAACAGAAAAATAATTTAGTAGTGAATGCTTTATTGTGTGAAGAAAGGAATAAATCGTATTGGGTATTACCTTTTACTACCTATGGTATTTTAAGGTTACCTGTAATGTTTATTTATTAATTCTGAAATGTCCATTCTAAATGGTCCTATTATTAAAGAAACAGTCCAGAGGTGAGGGAATTTTTTTTTTTTTTTTCGATCCCTCTAAAACAGAAAAAAAACAATTAATTAGTGAATGCTTTATTATGTGAAAAGGAATAAATCGTATTGGGTATTACCTTTTACTACCTTTGGTATGTTAAGGTTACCTGTAGTGTTTATTTGTTATTTGTGAAATGGCCATTCTAAATGGTCCTGTTTTTAAAATCTGGAGGTGAGGGGCCTCCTCGGGAAAGAATTTTTTTTTCTAATCTAAAAAGGAAATAAGAACAAAAAAATTAGAATATATACAAATGAAAACGTATGTACATATGTTGAAAAATTAAAACATCTTGTTTTGCCAGTATGGCATTATAAGATAGGTTGCCGGATCCGCTGAAGGCATAACATATGGCATGTGTTTGCCTGAAGCTTACTAGGAATAGGGAGGGTCGGGAAAACTATGCATGCATGCTATGCTATGTGTTGGTGGCTTGAAATAGACCATAATGAATCGGGAAAGAATTTTTTTTTCCGATCCCTCTAAAAACAGAAAGAAACAGTGAATTGGTGAGTGCTTTATTGTGAAAAAGAAAAGAAATAAATCGTGTTGTGTATTACCTTTTACTACCTTTGGTATTTTAAGGTTACCTGTAATATTTATTGTTATTTATGATATATCCATTCTAGATAGTACTATTTTTAAATCCGGAGGTGAGGGGCCTCCTCGTGGGGAAAGAATTTTTTTTTCCGATCCCTCTAAAACAGAAAGAAACAATGAATTAGTGAGTGCTTTATTGTGAAAAAGAAAAGAAATAAATCGTGTTGTGTATTACATTTTACTACCTTTGATATTTTAAGGTTATCTGTAATGTTTATTGTTATTTATGAAATATCCATTCTAGATGGTACTATTTTTAAATCCGAAGGTGAGGGGCCTCCTCGTGTTGTATCGCATAGAAGATAAAATAAATACATTAATTAATAAAGACAATAGATAATGGTAAAATAATAAGAAAAACAGTCAGAAGTCGAAAAGAAGTTTGGGGGAGGGGGAGGGAGTGCATCAGAAGATGGAGTTATAAGGTGATGTTGACAGGGTTTTGGAACCTTTCCTGCCCTGCCACCTCGCTGGAAGGGGGGGGGGGTGGAGTGATAGACTGGATCGAAGGAAGCAGGGAGACTGTCAAAGAATTTTATGTGTCTCCGTGTGATGTGTTGTTGTACAGTTTCAAGCTGTAGTTCGTTATGAATGTGCGTCATGTTACGTCTTTCCCGAGATGTCCCTCGACATATCTTCTGTAGTGTACTGTTAGTATAGTGTATGATTTGTATTATGTTCTGTATGTGTGCAGTGACAGATAGATGTGTTTCTAGCTTAATGCCAAGGTATGTGAGATGTTTCTTGGTTTGTATTGTCTGTTCGTTGAGTTTGGGTGCTCTGTTGGGAGTTTTCTTGTAAGAGAAAGTGATCTCGTCCGTTTTTTGTGGATTGATGTGAATGTTTATGTCTCGTAGTTTGTTAGCGATGAGTTGGGCCCTGCAGTGGCCTGGTCCATGGCCTTGTCTGCATTCATGCTCGCCGAGTATATGGCTATATCGTCAGCATAAGCAGATAATTGGGCATCGTCAAATTTAGTCCCGACTACATGGGCAGTATATATGTTGAATAAACTGGCGCAAGGACCGAACCCTGGGGGACGCCACAAGTTACGGGCAAACTGGAAAGAATTTGTTGTGCCTCCGGCCTGTTTAGTCCGGTACAGAGGGAAACTGGAGTTCTGGATAGATGATGCTAGTTTTGTCCCTCTGCAATGAAGTGCCTCGGATAATCCGCCGGAGAACGGAGGTCTGGTAGCTTTGCAGCTTTTGAGGCATTGCTTCGTTATTAGGATTAAAATCACATTATTTTTTTGACCATTATGAGGAGAACTATGTATTTGTTGTGAAGCAATGAAGTTGGTAGTTCTTCCGCGCGCTCATAGATGACATCGCTACATATTTAACATAGCTCTATCAGGGCTTAATTTTAGCAAATTCATACTAATTTATTTTTTCGCTGAGTTAAATAAAAAAGACTGATACTAGAAGAGAAACCGTTATTCTTACAGATTTTTACCATTTTTAATATAGAATAGCAAGCTATCAAATAACTAAATTAAAAAAATTTGCTATTCCAATCCCTATCAACACTCCTTAGATTTTTTTTTCACGGAACGGCCTTTCAAGACCACGCGAATATCATTAATTTTCCCTTCTCACTTTTTCTCTTTTCTCCCAGTATCTTCTTATCATTTCTGCGTGCCTTTGCTTCCTCTCTTCCGACTACGCAGTACCATTCCGTTTTTCTTTATTTGCCGCAAGAACATTTATTTCTTTAAATTTTTTCCTTACTGTTCTCTATCTAGGCAGTCCTTGTCTGTTATTTTCAATTTCTTTATTTCCTTTCTCATTTGCTTCATCCTCGTACGCTCTTGTATTCACGGATTCTGTCAAAGAGTTTCTTGTTTAGTCTCTTTCTGTCCATTCTCATCATGTGCCCGTAGGATCTCAGTTTTCTGATTCTTATTTCGGTTTCCAGGTCATTTATCTCTCTGTAGATTTCCTGGTTGGGTCTTAACCTGTAGCCTTCCTGTGTTTTTTTTTTTTTTGGGCTCATAGATTCTCCTAAGGACTCTTCTGGCTATTTTCAGTAATTTTTTCAGGCTAGAGAAACATGTTGTCTCCATTCCGTATAAAATTACTGGTTTTATGACCGTGTTGTAATGTCTTATTTTTGCGTTAGACGATAGGTTCTTCTTATTGTAAATATTGCCTGTTGCGATGTTTAGCCTTTCCAACTTGATGATTTTCTCCTTTATGCTCTCTTTCTCCAAACATTTATTGCATACTATCTCTGCATGGTATTTAAATTCCTTTGGTACTCTTATCTGTCCATATTTCGTCTCTATTACTTTTTGCGGTAGTGTGTTTCCGTAGTCATAAATTCTGTCTTTTCGTTGGAGACTTGAAGGCCTGCTTTTTTCCGCTATTTCTTTCAGGGTATTTATCTGACTAATTGCCTCTTCCTCCATTTCCGCCAGAGGGCTGAATCATCTGCAAAGACTAGGCAGCTCACTTTTATGTTTTTTCTTGGTCAGCACTACGGCCCCTGCGTTATTTATTTTCCAGAACTCTCTGTGATGATTTTATCGAGAACTATGTTAAAAAGCATTAGTAACAGGCCGTCTTCCTGTCTTAGTCCTGTTTTTATCTGGAATGATTTGCTGATTAGTCCCTGGAATTTTACTTTGGATTTTGTGTTCAATAGTGCTTATTAGACTTTATTTTTCAGAAAGGCATAATAGAATTTTAAACTGAATAAAATTACACATTACACATTTTATGAAAATATAAAAAATAATTTTTTTTTTCAAATTGTTTCAGTATTGTGCTCATATTAAAGCACAGTAGGATACGTTTATGTTAATCTATTTGTTTTCTTCTAAATAATTCGAAAACACATTGCTGAGTCACCAGTAGGAATCTAAATGCAAAAAAAAAAAAAAAAAGTACGGTACCATTTAAGTAGGAAATATATATATTTTTAATGGAAGTCGGATTCGTTTTTTGCATCATTAAACAATATTTTTATAGAAATAAAAAAAAAAATTCTCTCCGTTTATCGGTCCATATTGTTTCAATAGTGACACAAACGATATTTATGCGCGATTTTTTTTTCTATACAGATAAGGTTAAATATTTTTTATTGGCATAAAAATTCCTGTCAATAGGGATCTAAACACCTTTGGTTGAGGAACATATTTTAGTTTTTTGTAGGAAGATAGTCCATGTGGCGGTCAATAAAGGTATCGAAATAGTAAAAGAAAACTACTTTTAGTTAACCATAAATAGTAGGGTTAACGATAAATAGTTTTCTTTTACAAGAAGAACCGAGTCAGGATGAAGTCGAAATGAAATGGCCATCGCAAAATTGAAAGCAGGGGAAGCCGACAATATTCCTAGTGAACTAATCAAAGCATGTGGTGAAATAGGAGTTTCTAAAATATGTGGTAACATTCAACACTCACTTTTCCAGAGACAGGATGCCCCCAAAAGTTGTGGCTCCCAAACACACATAAACTGTCTCAGACTTGACTGAGCCCTACTGACACCACGAAACCATGTGAGCCCCGTCACGCACTGCACCATTTTCCCATATATATAATTTTTTCTTACCCCCTTCCTATTTATCTCTCAAGGGGGGTTATCTACAGGTGACCAACCTATTCTAACCTGGTGTGGGGTCAAGTTTTCATGTAATAAAGGGTGTTTTTTTAAGCCCGATAGAACTTGAAATTGTAAAAAATAACACAAAAAATTAAATTGTAATCAAAATTTTTTTTTTATTCGAA
>NW_027108467.1:1011351-1023892 GCF_000696795.3 Halyomorpha halys
TTTCAAATGTTAATGTCACGTATTGATCTTTCGAATAAAAAAAAAATTTTGATTACAATTTAATTTTTTGTGTTATTTTTTACAATTTCAAATTCTATCGGGCTTAAAAAAACACCCTATATGTATATATTTCTAAAAATGCATGGGATGCAGTAAAAGAGGTTTATTTCATCAATTTCTCACTACCCTTCTCCCCCTCCCTCCCCAATATTCAATACTACACCCATAGCTTACAAATACAGCTTAGAAATATAAAAAAATATAAAATGAATGAAACTTATTGGCTTTTCAATTTTCCGGCCACCATTTTGCTTTTTATTTTGAGACCAATAACATAATATTTTCCATTATGAATTTTTTTGGAGATTGGTATCAAACAAGATTTTTATTTTTTTTTTTTGAAAATTAAAGATGGCGCAAAAAAAACAACGGATTTTGCTCGCTTAGAGTATTTTTAACCAAAAAGATGTCAACAACAAACAAAATATATTGCTACGCACTATACATTATTATAATTTTTTTTTGGTTGGCTGTACAGACCTTGTAGATCTTTGGCCGCCCGAACCAGCCTTCTCCACGCCTGCCTATCTTGGGCTACTCCTTCCAGTTTGCTGCATGCAGCTCTTTCGCATCTTTGTCGATTCTGTCTATCCATCTAGTTTTTGGCCTTTCGTGTAGTTTCTGGTTGGCCCTGCCAACTATTCTCGCATTCATTGTATTGTAGAGGCTTCCTGATGGATTGCTTCGAACCACATGTCCCTACCATCTTAACCTCCTCGCCTTCATATCGTGAGATATTGACTGAGCACTCTCTCTAAGCAGCTCACTTTTCTTCTCCATGTGTTCGGGCTCTGATCCCAGATCGCTCCTGTAATTGTACGGAGGACTTTCCGTTGAAACCTCTCAACTCTGCTATCCTTAGGGTACCTGTTAGTTCCCAGGTCTCGCAGCCGTTTATCAGAGCTAGCTTTATCATGGCATTGCACACCCTTAGCTTCATATTTTTAATTAACAGTAAGTTAAAAATACATGGATAGAATTGCGGTTTGTTTTCTAGTTCGAATGGTTGTAAATTTTTTTTTTTAATATATCACTTTTTTCTGATTTAATTTCGACCTCTATGCGAACTTAGTGATTAGAAATCGTGTACTGATGAATCTCATTCTTCATAATTCATCGAAAATGTTCACTAATATCTAACACATGTTACATCATCTAATGACTCATCATAATTTCATAAGAAAGCTAACACTATAATACATAATATTTAACACACACTCTTCAAATTAACTTTAACCACTATTTTAGACCGATTGTATAAATTTAAAAAAAAATATGGCCAAACACGAAAAACATGTTGGGAATAAGCAACAAGACGACTGGAACGAACTTTTGAAAGTGATGCAAAGGCCCTCGAGAACTAACAGTAAATGTCAGATCGTAGCTACGTCATATGGTATGTAAAGGTTTTATGTCCTTCCCCTTGCCTTGGATTTTAATTGCAATATATAGGTTATGTCTTATCTCACTGCTAAGAATGTTTTATGAACCTTTATAATAATCGATTTCTTTTTATAAATATGTATATATATTCGTGAACTAGTTAAAATCCTAGAACTAAGTTTATTGATATAGTTGAAATAATAAATTGTTGATATTTATTATTCAAAAAAGGGGATTGGTTAACTCAAGAATTCACATTTAAATTAATCATAACTCGAACTCTCTGATCGATCTATATGACTACTATTCAATATATGTTAATGTGCTCCTGTGATAACCTTGGTTATGTAATAAGGTTTATTAGTTATGCACAAGATCCATAAGACTGCATACTGCAGACGTTCGATGGATTATGATAGCTCTTGGTAAACCGTAAGTACTATTTGGTAAATTGCAGAGGTTAACCTGACTCATCATGGGGCATTGAAGTTAACACAAAAGTCGTTGAACACTACGTACAAAGCTTTTATTAAGTGAAAACTTGGTCTGAATCAACTACCACGCGATAGGATGGTATTGTTGATTTACGATTTCAAAACTTTTTTTTTCCTGCGCCAAAGGAGGCATGATTGCCATTTTATTTCGCACAGCTCCGTATACTTCAGCTTTATTTACATCACTCTTGTCTGAGATTAGGTCCACCGTTGCCGTACATATAAATATGTGGTCGGCGGACATTTCACCATCTCCTCTCAGGACGCAGTTGGAAGACTCAGCCACTCCTATCCTCTTCAGGTGTAGATAGTCATGTCCAGTGGCCAACATGAAGTGGCTATGTGACTATGTCTTTTTGTTGGAAGGCTTTAAAATGAACAAAAAACAAACTTGCTCGGATTAAACATTTATTTGGTTCAATTTAAACATTTGAAAAAAAAAACAAAAAAAATAAAAACTAACATAAACAAAATATACAAGTAAAAATAAAAAGGCCTTTCAGCTAAAAATAAAGTAGTTCGATAAATAAATTAAGAAAACAAAAGAGACAAATTTACAAACAATATAAATATGTAAAATAAATACTGCTCGACGAAACGTTTGCTCCACTCCGATAGATCCGAGGAAGAGTGCTCCCGAGATAGATCACAGCTCTTGTTGCTAAATAAATCGCTGCAATGGTCCAGAGTTGGTGTAGTGGCTCATTGATGGTCCGAATATCCAACAGTCGTATTGTATTGGCGAGCCGACAAAATGAACTTAGACAGGGCTGGTTACACACGTTCCTTGGGTTCAGGGGTTGGCCACTAATTACTTAATTAATTGGAACTCATATTAAAATCGAAACACAGAAGTGGTCTGGTTCCGAACTGTTATGACGACGAGTACACTGAAAAAATGTCAAATAAAATAATATTAACCAAACGCAGACAGGGGTGCTAATGACGCTACCAGGACCACTAATTAGTCGGAACTGCCATATTAAAGTCGAAACACAGAAAAGGTCTGGTTTCGAACTGTAGTGACGACTAAAACACTCAACAAATGTCCAAACTATTAAACTATAAACGCAGACAGGGCTCCTGAGGACGCTATCAGGACCACTAATTAGCTGGAACTGCTCTAAAAAACTAAGATGGTCGGTCCGTTGCTAGGTGATGCTTCTTAGCAACAATTATCACCCCTAGCAACTGTCTCTATTACTCATTATTACAAACAAATATAATTACACATTTTTCTTTTCAAATAACTAAATATAAATAAACCATTACAAATAAAAATAAATGTAACTAAATTAAATACTAATAAAACTCAAATACTATTTGCGATTATTTACAAGGTAATTATATTATGGCGTTAACATGAAGCACGCCTCTGCCACCGCTCTAGGTAAAGTCAATGGAGAGCGCTTCTTAGGGTCTAGCAATGCCGCCCAGTTCTTGGCTAGCCCCTAACCGTGCAAGTCCGCCTCCTCATTTCCATGTATACCGCGATGGGCTGAAATCCATTGCATCACCAATACTTAAAGTATTTATCTTTTCTTTCTATAGTTTTCCGGCATGTGAGAATTCCAGTGTTAGCAGAGGGATGTCCAGATGCTATTGCCAGCAGTGCTGCCCTCGAATCCGACAGCAGAACTATGTTCTTTTCGCTGGTTTCAGTCAGCTTTTCTAAAGCCAAAGTCAAGCAGCTACCTCTCCTTCAAAATTGGTTGCGTTTGCTCCAGCAGGTGCTTAAAGTTGGAACAGGCTCCTATAGACACGTGCACCCACATTTTTATTTACTCCTGTAGCTGACCCCTCGGTGTATATATGGACCCATACTGGCTTAGGGTAGCGCTCGGCTATAGTGGCCAATGCCACAGTCCTTAGTTCTTCCGCTGGGGTCGAGGATTTGTTAATGGGCACACTATATTATATGGATACGTTGAAACGCTTTGTTTCATTAAGTCAGGCAGAGGCGCTCTTATTTCAATGTTCAGGCCTATGCTTGTGGTTAGGGATGGTTTGGGATGGTTTTTGTTATCTCAATAAACGTGAGTTGAGTTTTAAGTCGCCTAGTATTACCAACAGTGTTGGCCCAGTAATCATTGCCATTTTTAACCTCGCGCTCGTAAAGGATGACGGCATTCTTTTCTCGCCTTTCTTTTAGAGACTTCATCTGCTTGCAGTTGCACGGCTAGAATCGGTGTTGATTTAGTCGTACCGGTAGTAATCTTTAATGCCTTATTCCTAACTGTATCAAGACGTCCTAACACTGAATCGGTAGCTGTAACCATAATAGCGGAGCCATATTCCAGGACTGGTCTTATACATGACATATAAGCATGTCATAAAACCTCTGCGGTTGCTCCCCATATTATGGCTGTGATTCGTTCCATTAGTCGTAGTCTTGATTCTGCTTCATCTGCAGCATGCTCACATTGCTTAGCCCAGGTTAGCTTATCATCCAGGACTAGTCCCAGTGACTTCGCTTCACGAGTCCTGCTAATAGCCTGATTAACAAAATTTACTCAAAGCTCATGCTGGTTTGTAGATAGGGTAAATAGTTGGACTGCTGTCTTGTGCGTGTTGATAATGATTTCATTTTCTTCTGCCCATCTCCTCGGACCTTTAAGGTACCGTTGGCCCACTTTTCAAGAGCACCGATTTTACTGCTGGTCTCCCAGATTATCAAGTCGTCAGCATACAGTAACGCTGATGGCAGTAAGGATGCCATTATTTTTTTGTCTTAAGGTTATGCGATCCTTTTGGGAACCACTTTTTTCTTTTTCTTTTTTTTTTTTTTTTTTTTATGTCCTCTGAGGCTCATCTCTTTCCGCCTTCAGTTTTTCAAGCTCATCTGTCCAGAATGGGGTATACTTTTTAATTTTACCACTTGTTACAAATTTCATGGCACATTTGATTAGTTGGTCCTTCAGTTGCTTGTATATGGGGTCTTAGTTACTGTTGAGCAATGGCTCAGTGATTTCAACATCAGACTGTCGTTTGTAATCCTCCCATTTGGCTTTTTTGAAATTCCATTGAGGAAAGCATGGTCCCCTTTGCTTTCTATTCAATTTTTTTGCTTTAATCTCGTGTAAAAGGTGCTATGACCAGAAGATCCGGAGCCTGGTGTAATTTATGACTTAATTTATCTTCCAGCCTCGGATGACAGAACAAGATTTGGATGCGTTTGCTGCCCGTTATAGGAAAAAACAATCTGCTCACTATCAACATTCTTGATATACCTCTGGTCCACTATTTATGACATTTTTTACTATGTTGTCTGTTGTATCGGTGCTTTTATATCCCCATTTAGGCGAATGAGCATTGAAATCTCCCATATCTAGTGTGTGTGTACATTTACTTTAGTAGTATATTGAGTCTTCACGCTTATCAAAATACATACCAGATGCGATCTGCCGAGACTGTTTAAGTGATGTTACTTTGTATCCTGGAAGTTGGTAATATTATATGTCTTCAGTCGATTTTCTAGCCTCCGCAATGGCAAAGATGTCAATTCCATTTTTAGCAATGAATACTTTTAATTCTATATATTTGTCCTGGGTTAATCCTCCGGCATTCCAAAAAATAGATTTAATAATAATACCAGATTTGTTGGAGCCGTTAAAAAGGCTGCTTGCTTGCATATTCAGCAATTGCTGTTGCATTTGTCGCAAATTTATGGACTATTTGGTGAAAGCCGTTGATCGTTTGGATTGCACAGGAGGCACCACGAGCAGGCGATCAACTTCATCTCCCTAAGATTTCCACACAACTCATATAAATAAATCCAGCTTTATTGGTAATGTCAAAAGAAATGACTTAATTCCAAATTTTTCTCAAAGATATTTGTGGAAGTATGTTTTTTTCTTCAATCGGCCAAGGCTATACTAATCGGATGACTGGACTGTTCTTTACACACTGATGGAGGAACGAGTTAGCTCTGTGAGTGGTATTCTATTAAATCCATGGACTCGGGTTCAACCCTGTGGGTTCAAGGGGTCCTTAGGGCTAAAAATCTGGGAGTTGAGAGTGATATTGAACAAATCATTTCCACATATAACCTATGTTAAAGAAACAGGATCTAATCTTTGACCCTTCATGAGTTTTATCGGTACAGATTGTCATTTTCATTATGCACTGGTGGTTGAACATATATTTCTTTAATGACGAACTAGCTTGTTTCCATGGAGAAGTTTTAAAGTAGGGTAAAGTACCAAGTACAATTTATTCTTTAAAACATTCTGATCTCCGCAAATCTCGAAATGACCGAGTGAAATCGGACGCCTGCAATAATTTGTAATATTATTACTAAAATTTAAGAGGTTATATTAGTTTAATAGAGTTTTTTACGAGTTTTAATCGTTAATACCTTTATAAGAAACAGATCTTAAGGAGTATTGAGCTAGAGACAATACCAAGCTGATGGGGATAAAATCATACAATATATCTGAAGCATAAAGACCTTATTACCAACCGGTAGCTCTGATTTAGTGCTATAATACGACATAATCTGGAATACTCAAAAAGTGACTTAAGCCCTTATGACCGCGCATCAAAGATATATAAAAAGGAATGGTGTCTAATCTTTTTCCACAATAAACTTTTGAATTACTGTACCGATTTGGGTGCAATTTTTTTCTAATGTTTCATTTCGACATGGGAATGTTTGAAGATAATGAAATCCCCAAATCTTCCAGTAGAAAAAAAGTTATGAACAAAATTAAGCGTAAGGCTCAGGGTAAAGTAGATCAATCAATTTTTTTTTTAGAAAAGAGCTTTTCATATTCATTTTTAGCTTCGTCTCAAAGTACCAAATACTATTTTTCAAAGAAATTTTAAATTAGGAATTTTTCACCTCGATTCATTCGGAGGAATTTTTTTCCCTCCAGTGAATATTTTTCATATAATCGTTCATGACTCCATTTTATCCGATTCGTACGTTAATATAACCGTTGGGAAGTTGAATGTCTGTCTCCAAGATTTTTTTTGCACCACATTGTTGTAGACAATCCACTTTTCATCCCTACGCTTGTATGTGATACCTCTAGGACCTCTGCGGTGACTCGCACTGATTGGGACGGATTGACTTTAAAATTAATCCCTTTATGTATTTGTAAGTGAAAATAAAAACTGGTTGTTGAGATGACAACCATTAAAACGCGAAAACATTTAATTATTGAATCAGTGTATTTATTTTGCTGCAATATACCAGACATATACCTAATTTCAGTCATTATCATATTTGAGCTAGACCGTCCACTCATGCCGCAACCACGCAAACATACACACATAGGGCTTAATATGGATTTCGTAAAGAGCGGGTTATGCATCAATCCTCACTCTAGATGTCAAGAATGCTTTTAACACTGCAAGATGGACCTGTATATTAGATGCCCTACTATACTACACTATGGCGGTGCCAGTTTATTTTATGAGAGTTCTTACTGACTACTTTAGGGATAGAGTTCTGTTTAATCATTCAGACATTGGCCATAGGAGATACAAGGTGACTGGTGATGTCCCACAGGGCTCCGTACTAGGGCCTCTTCTGTGGAACGTCATGTGCAACGCAATTGTTAAGGTGATTCGCTGATGATGTAGTGGTAGTGGTGATGAAGAACTTGGAAGAAGTGCCCCTTATTGCCAACCAGGCTGCGGTAAGAGGTTGGCTGTCTTCAGCAGGCATACAGCTTACATACCACAAGAAAGAGGTTCTCCTAGTCACTAGCAGGAAGCAAACGGAGACCATCACTATGATAGTAGGTAGGCACGAGATTCGTTCTCAGCCGTACTTAAAATACCTAGGATTTTGATCTCTCAAAATTTTGAACTCCTAGGATAGAAGTTTTGATTAATTAGCATCTCCTGTTCGATGTTCACATGGAATATATCAGCCCCTAAAGTAGCATCCTTATTGTTACGCCTTATGCCAAATGTTGGAGGTCCTAGGGAGAGTCGCAGAATGTTTCTTGCTACTGTTGTACCTCATTTATGTTATATGCAGCTCCAATTTGGAAAGAAGCGATGCTTACCAAGTCATACAGGAGACAGATGGTTTCCGTTTATCTCAGAGCTTCCTTAAGGACAGTAAGTGCTTTTCGAACTGTTTCCTATGAGGCGGTGTGCGTGTGACAGCCAGAATGCCACCTGTTGAACTTCTTGTTGAAAAAAGAAGTAGGCACTATGGACGATGCTATATTGTTTCAAGAGAAGAAGAGCGGATAACAACCATCAATAGTGGAAATAGCGTTGGGGAGCTAGAGATTCCAGTAATCGAAAAAAAAAAAATCCCACATCATTTTACAAGAAATGGTTATTTGGATTCAGTAAATCTCAAAAATTATTTATAAAAGTTTATTATTTTTTATAAAAGTATAAGGAAGTACACGAAATATCCATATTTCGATGAAAACATGAACAGTAACAATAATTCGAAATGCTCAGGCGCATTCAAAAATTCATATTGAAGAATAGATATCAAAACCACCGAAAACTCGATAAATATCCTGATTTCGAAGATACAATAGTAAATTCGAAAACCCATTAGATGATCACTTCATCGAAGTAACAATAAATAGACTTGTGTAGTTGCAGGCGAAAATCTTATAGTAAATTTAGAAATCTTAAAACTAATTCCCTAATCTAAGAAAACTTCAAAAGTAGCATTAAATAGTAATGTGTGTGCGAGATCAAAAATCCAAATAAAAAAACAGAATCACGAAACTTGAAAACCTAATTAATGATCTCTGTATCCAAGAAAACTTCAAAAGTAACAATAAATCAAATTGCATAAACATTTTTTTACAGCTCCTAACAGATAAATATTTGTGCTCTCCATGTTTTATTAAAATTAAATAATTTCCATAACCTTAGGAACCAACATTTAGTTAAGTCTAGTTAAGATATTATATATAAAGATATTATATTTTAGATATAATAAATAAATATATAGATATAGATTAATATATATTATATTATATATATATAAAGATATCACATTTTAGAATTCTATTGATTGGATGTAAAAAACATTTTATACAAGAGCCCAATGAAAAAAAAATCAGTTCATTTCACTCCAATAATGATTACTTTAATGAAAACTATATATAATTATTAGTCAAAATTGGTGAGTGCCAAGTATAGTCAGGGGAAATACAAATTGACGGCTGTTTCAAAATGTTAAAAATAATTATTATTTTTCATTCTGAGCTCCATATCTTTGCAACTACTTACAATAACTGAAAACCTAAGAGAACATTAAGGTTAAAGTTAGTAATTAAAGTAGAGTAAATTTTCAAAAATATGAGCCCTAGTAGCTATTTACGTTCAATATTTCCTGAGGTACAGTTTTTTGAAAAGCAGCATTTCATGAAATATGTACTGAAAAATCAGTAGTTTGTGAATTTATTGAGGGTAATCTTTATCTCAGACACCATTTGACATACAAATGTCTATTAACGCTCAAATTAAAGCAAATTTAATGTACTGTCGTTTATCTTCGTAGGAGTGGTAGTTTTCATGATCATTTTGAAACAGCTGCCATTTTTTGTTCCCTACCTATACTTGACAGACTCTGCAATTTTGACTAGTAATTATAAATAGTTTTCATTAAAGTAATACAAAATTAGAGAGAAATAAAATGTATTTTACACCAAATTGATAGAATTCCAAAATACCATATCTTTAACTTTTTAATAATTAAAATATATGTAATGTTCATTAAAGTAATCAAAATTGGGATGAAATAAATGGCTTTTTCTCCTCTTGGGCTCTTATACTAATTGTTTCAAATCTTGTCAATTAACTTTAGCTGTGTATTGGTTATTTGATATAGCACAAATATAGATTTATAAAGACATTATATGCCTTGGTAATTAAATAAACAATTATCTCATTAGTAGACGTCTGCCATATTTGCTCCCTATGGACAAAAAAAAGCAAGTGTTGAAAAAACCGTATCATGGGAACTGTTTATCGTAAACATCTCTATTAGGGTTTATATTTTAGTAAATTTATTATACTATAAATGATGTTCTATTTGATTTTCTAGTGTTGTTGGTACTTTTAAAGGTATTGTACTCTGAATTAAAAAAGAAATTTTTAACATTTTGAAACAGTCATAATTTTTTATTCCCCCTACTTATACTTGGCAGACTCATTAATTTTGACTATTAATTATACATAGTTTTCATTAAAGTAATCAAAAATTGGGGTGAAATAACTCCCTTTATTCTTCTCATAGGCTCTTGGACTATCTCCATGATTCAGACATTTCGGTTACTTTTCTAGGTTTAAAATTTTTTTAATAAATATTTTAATTATGAAAAATAAAATAAGGACATAAATATTTTTGTATTTCAGATTCACTGAGCAATACAAACTACGATAGTAAACATGGCAACCAGGATAGTAAAAATAGCAACTTCGATAGTAAACATAGCAACTATAGAGAGGATAGCAAACATAGCAGCTATAGAGATGATAATAAACATAATCGTAGTAGAGATAAAAAATCAGATGATGCTCTTTGTGTGACCAAGCTACGGAGGATTTTTGCTAGTTGCTGTACAGAAAGTAATCTCGTCACAAGGGTTAATGAGTTGGAATTTAAAATAAGGCGTTTAGAAAGAATATATTGTATGTAGTATTGTCTATAAAAAATATATATAAATTAAGTTTATCTTACTTATTTATACTATTTAATTTTCTGAAATATACTTCTTTATGAACTGAATTGCAAATATTATCATTTTCAGGCACACAAATTAAACTCTAATTAATGTTATTATTTATTTATTTTTTTGCGTTGGCTCTACGAATCTTGTTGATCTTTGACCACTGGAACCAGCCTTTTTCACGCCTGCCTGTCTTGGGATAGTGCTTTCTAGTTTGCTGCATGTAACTCTTTCGTATCTTTGCTGCTCCTGTCTATCACATCTGGTTTTGAGCCTCCTACATTGTCTTTTGTCAACTATATTGGCATTCTTTGTTGTATAGAGGGGTCCTGATGGATTGCTTCAAACCACATGTCCCTCCCTTCTTAACCTCTTTGCCTTTATATCATGAAGTATTGACTGACCAGTCTCTGCAAGCAGTTCACCATTAGTTCTTCTTCTCCATGTTTTAAGAATCTGATCACAAATTGCTCCTGTAATTGTATAGAGAACTTTATGTTCAAATCTCTCAATTCTACTTTCCAGGGTACCTATTAGCCCAGGTTTCGCAGCCGTATAGCAGAGCTGATTTTATCATGGCATTTTATACCCTTACCTTCAGATTTTTTGGGATTTCAGTATTCTTAATTGAGGGAAGAAAGCTCTATTCGCACCTGTTAAATTATACCCTATATATTCCAGTCCATCATTTATTCATACTATAGGTAGAGCTGAGGTATTTGAAACTTTGTACTTTTGAGAACTTTAAAATTTTAAAATAAGTATGGCTTGGGTTGTTTTCATTGTGTCTCGCATTGTAGATAGGATATGATTAAGAAAATTTATTACAACCCATTTTTATTTTTTCAATAGAAGGTTACATCAGAATTATTAAAACTGCATAGTAGGAACATATAGTTATCATCAATGAAAAGATATTGTTCAGAAGGAGGTTGCTAAGATCTCATGGAAGGTTTCGTGCAATCGTTTTCAGCATTAGCAGTGGAAGAAGGTGAGTTGGAAAGCTATAGAGCAAGGATAATGAAGTCTAGGATAGACAAGAGGTATTTTGGTTACCTCTTTCTAATTCTTTCTTCAGTCTTTACAGGCTAGCTCAATGCAGGAGGAGACCAGTCTTAAGACCTTGCTGGAACATTCTGGAAGTGAAGGAGTCTAGTCTTCTGACCTCAGAGAGTAGCAATCATAAGGAGAACTTATTCTCTGAACTAATAGGAAAAGAAAGATGGAAGTAAAGAAACCCTCTGGTTGAGTTCTGAAAGGACTCAAAGGAAGACCTTTTGTATCGCCTCGACAGGGGAATATTATACACTCCAATTACATTTCGACGTCATGAAGTGTTCTATTAGTTTATTTATTTAGTCTTTTCTTGGAGGCCTCAGTGGGTTACTTTTGTTTATAATATATTTGGTATTTAAACAATTTTATACAGGGTAATATGTAATGACATGTCTGGGCTTAAAGTTCTTACACTCAATGGAAGCTTTGCTGATACCATGCCCAAGAGCACTGGACTGATGAAGCTGTTACCAATGTTTAACACTGGAGTATGTCGATAACTGTAATATAATTTTTAAAAAATGCAATTTAATCTACAATCAGTATGAGAAGCATAAGATTCATGTAATTATGAAAAGTAATAATTTAAATTTTTAAAAATGTAAATTAATAGTCAGTGTGAATAGGCTGAAATGTCCTAACATCTTCAGGAAAGAACAAAATATCCTAATCTGTTTTATAATTGTTCCTCATTCCAGTACTTATCTTAACAGCTTTTTCTTTTCTAGTTTCTGCCATGATATCTCTATTTGGCTATCATATACTTTTGGAGTTTTTAGATATTGTTTTCATCTTTCTCATTCTTATTCTTATTTCCACTTGAGTTCTACAAGGCCCAGAAGACTGGCTCCTTCCTCTTGTACTATCCTTTTCCTTAACAAATTT
>NW_027108467.1:1023942-1031878 GCF_000696795.3 Halyomorpha halys
TTCCACTTGAGTTCTACAAGGCCCAGAAGACTGGCTCCTTCCTCTTGTACTATCCTTTTCCTTAACAAATTTAAGAGGCTGGTTCCTTCCACTTGAGTTCTGCAAGGCCCAGAAGACTGGTTCCTTCCACTTGCACTATCCAGTTCCTTAACGAATTTGAGAGGCTGGTTCCTTTCACTTGCCTTTTCCTTAACTACACTAACCCATTTGAGACACATATTTTTGGAAACCATCCCCAGAATCCAAAAAATATTTTTTGCTTTATATTGGTAATTTTTTATAAAATCATGTTTGCAATAGAAATCACTTTGTAACTGTTAAGGTAGCTCCTCTGAATGTTTTTATTATGAGGGATGGGTTGTGCACCAGGTGTGCAATGTAAAATAAAGTAAAAACTTAAATTGAACAACATTTATTCCAAAAATAGTCGAGTAACATGAAATCCTCATTATAGGTTCAGTAATGAAGAAAATAATATAATTATAGATAAAATGAAATAAATAAAAAAAAAGAATATCAATTTTTAAGAAGCAGTACAAGATAATTAATTTTCCTGGAAGAAAGAACATTTATTTTAGGGGCTAAATTGAAACTAACATCAAATTTTATTTTTACACACTTCTAGGATAATTTTTGTTTTAAACCAGTCTTGTTCTAACAACCGCTTTTTCCATACTAGTCAGTATGGATTAGTCGATAATTGTAATTCAAAATCATTGCACATATGGTGTGCAATTGGTCTCGATGGGTTAAGAGGCTGGTTTCTTCTGCTTGTATTCTGCAAAGTCCAGAAACTGATTCTCTCCATTCCTATTCTACAAGGAACAACAATTTTATTCCATAAGGTCAGGCAGCTTTACATATCTCTTCTGTTATCAGTATTATGGATGTGAATGTCAGAGGCTGACCTATGGTTAGACATCAGATTCCACTTCTTTATTATCCTTGCCATGTTTTTCCCACTTTCCTATTCATATCTCTAATGTCTTCTATATTATCCTCCCGACTACCAACAAATTTTGCATAGTTTAACGTCAGCCAGTCCCTACTCTTAGAAGTATAAAAAGCAGTGCTAGGCAATTTACATGTGGTAATCAACAAGAGCAGAAAACATTGACGGTTATATAGTTTATACTCATATCAAAACGGACTATTGAAAAATATAGTTATGAAATGCATAGTAGCTGCCCAATATTTCTTCATAATCGCAAACAATCAATGACTGTGTGCTTTGGGATTGATACAGAAACAATAAACTTGTCTACTTGCATACACAGTACCACCACCATGGTAAGTGTACTAGAGCCATCATTGAAGCACTCAGACGTCCTAAACATTTCACATTCTCTTTGGATTGTCATGGAGCTGTTATTTCTGTCCATATACAATTTTTATATTTCAATTTGGCTTTTATTAAGAACAGCCCGATATGTGTTCAATTATTCTAACTTGTAACTGAAACCTTGTTTTAACTATAACTACTTTATATTAATATTTGTTTACACAAAGTCGATAGATATTGAAAAAAACTGTGGATTAAGATGGTGATGGGCATGATGTGTTTCTGTCCTCACTTACCTTTACAGATTTGTTAAATCCTTTGGCTATCTTGTGGAATAATTGGATTTTGGGTTCAAATTGTACATTCAGGGCTACAATGCTAAAGTGTTTTTTGTCATCTTGTTTTCTAGATTCTTAAATTTGGATTAAATGTGCTCAATTAAAATAAATAAATAAACCTTTTGTCCTAAATGGATATTCTATGAAATCCTAGCCCTTTTAATTATTTTAATTCAATTTATTATAAAATATAAATTTTGTTCTATGTATTATTTTGATTTTGAAGAGGTATAAATCATATTGCATGATATCCATACTAAGGTTAATCTATCTGTAAAGTAAAAACATGATCATTTCATAAATTATTCATGTGCGATGGCCTGCATTTACTCCTTTTGAGCTAGCTATCAAAGACCGTTTTGAGTCAGCTATCAGACACTTTTAGAGAGATATTATATTTTAGCCATATACCATAATTAATATTCGATTAATTAATTTTTCCATTTTTTTTACAGGCAGAAAAGTGAAGAAGCAGTTAGAAGGTTAGTAGTAATGTCCTTAAAACAAATATTGTTGTACTATTTATTATTCATTTAATTTTATGAATCAAAATACGAGAACAAAACTTAATAAGTTTGTTTTTTATATGTAAGTTAATTTTGTAAAACCTATGTAAGAAATTCCTTAAAAATTAATATACAGGGTGTCCTTTTTAGATTACCTGACTGAATTTCTCTTGATTGGATAGTTATAAAATAAAAAATATGTATTTGATGTTTTTTGTTTATGTTCCAGCCTATTTTAAGATTCCCACCTGTTTTGGAAAAAAAAAAAACATATGGGGTGTCTCAAACCCAGTACACCTTTAAAATTTCAATTAGGAATGTATGCCTTCCGATACATCATTTTAATGTATTTTTAAAACTGAAATCAATGGTACAACCAGATTTTAAATTGGTCAATAAATTACAAAGTTAAAGAAAAGAAAAATTTGTATAACTTGTTAATATTAAGTAGCCAGTCAGAAAGGAGAGGGCATGATATATAGGTTCACCAACCACTGGATATAGTATGTATGGATTCTTTAATAAAATTAGCTAGCAAAATGTATTGTGTTTTTTCTAACTTTGTCACATAACTTTGTAATTTATTGACCAATTTAAAATCTGATTTTCCATTGATTTCAGTTTAAAAAATCCATTAAAATTGTGTATCGGATAGGTTTCCATTAGAAATTTTAGAGTTGTACTGGGTCTGAGACCATATATATTTATTTATTTTTTTAAAACATTATCCAATCAAGAGAAATTCAGCCAGGCCATCTAAAAAGGACACCCTATCTATCGTATTTAGTTTATTTCAATTGGGACATGATCTGAACTGCTTATGATTTAATTATCCTCCCACAAGAATGTGAAACACACTGACCTTACTCGATGACACTAACAACAATTAGACATAACAGTAATGACCCTATACTGTGTATGTTGATCATGATTTGTTAATTTACCAATTATGGTTACCATTGGTCAGTAGAATCCCTATAGGTAAGATAAGATTCTCTTGGGTTTGCTAGTCCTGATCAACTGTCATTCAATGTGACCGTTTTTCCCACTTTTTTGCTATGGATAAAATGGACATTAATTACAGAGCCACTTGGACTTCAGTACCTACCCCCCATTGCTTCATGTGTTTGCCACTAGATAGCAGCAGCTTGAATTCCTTCTTCAAACAGTTATGTTATTTTCTTTTCTATTATTTTGTGTGTGTGTATTCATATGCTAACTGTAAATTTTAATTGTATGGTTGGGCAGTAAACTCTCTAGTGAATTAACCTATTCTATTAAAAGAAGATAAAAAAAGTTTCTATTTTTTCCTGAGTATTTAATATGTATCGATTCTGTCCAGGGTAGACAAAATTAGATCCACCCTGGTTGGGACTGATGTGCCCTTGTGTTTGAATGTGTAAGTTTTCAAGAAAGGCACTGCCAGAAAGAGTTTGGTTTGCTGCTAGACTATTGCTTGGCCACAGTCTGCTATATCATGTTGAGTAGTTTTCTAATGGGGAAAAAAAGTCCGAAAAAGGGGTCTATTTGCCCTTCGAATCCCAAGAAAGACCTTGTTGGAAATTTGAATGAAAAATTGAATAATTTTTATACTTGCTATTATTCTTCTATGTTTGCCCTTTTTGATTTTCTAATGAAATTTACTATAGATCTGGGCCTCTTCTTATCCTAACAATGGGTATGGGTAGGTAGGAAGCCCATTGGCCTCTGCCTTTGGGATTGTGAGATCGGCATTTTGTCCTCACTGCATCAAGAAAGGAGGGTGGAAGGCATACCCTCCCCCTCACTTCCCTCCCGAATTGGTTCAAGAACTTTCCCCGGTTTGATCTCCTTAGGTCTAACCAAAGGCGATCAACCTATCAGGCACCAAATAATTTTGAACTGCCTATAAGTAGCTGGTTTAAAAGTAGGAGCTTTGCATCTCATTCTGATGCCTCCTTTTCAGCTTGAATCATTGACACCTCACATTTCCCCCTGAGGCTTCATGCTGCTTTGACCAGCTTTAACTTAACTTATTTGTTGTTGTAGCCTCCCACGGTCAGATTCAGGCGGTGAAGTTCTATTTGTGCAGTCTGGAAGGACCGCTCTATCGCCGTTGGTACTTTAGATTACTGTTCTTTATTTTTGTTTTCCAATGGTTTTGTTATGATTTTGTCTTTATGGTTTACTGAATAGTATTAATGTAGCTGTACTGCCATTCTGACCCTCAAATCCACTTATCTAAAAAAGCATGCTTCCAGAAGTGGGGTCCAGTTGTTTCGGGAAAGCAATTCTGGTATGTGCAGAAGGGTCCTATCTTGTCACAAGCTGGCACTATTACAACATTTGAACTTTTACACTAAGCTGATAGAGCTGCCATGCCTAGGTTAAGAGAAGCGGGCTCCAGTACTACTCAGCGATCGGGGAGTGCCATTCCTTGTCTATCTTCTGTACCTCTGGAACGACTCCCCCAGGAGTGATAGTTCAGTAGTGGAGAGAGCAGTAGGAGATGGCTGTTATGATCTTTGTGTGTTATGTACAATGGTTGGGTGCAATAGTGTGCTATGCTCCTCCAGTTGCCAACCTGAACATGCGTGCACCTCACCTGGCATTAGGAGTCAAGTGGAGATAAAATCCCCCTTAAGTAGCCTGACCTACTTCACCTCCTGAGATTCATAGAAGAGGTGCTATTCGAGTGTGGTCTGTGTCCTTAGTGTTAATGTGTGCTATAGTATTGTACTGTGTGAGTGTCAGAATAAATGTTCCAAACAGAGCCAGTGGCTGATTATGTTACAATGGCGAGGCAACGGGGCTGCCAACTCCCTATGCCTTATAGAAATATTAGTTAATCTTTGTGAATATTAAAGAAATAACATCTTTCACAACATCTAAATATCAATCAGACGCACTGGTAATATATCTTGCAATTCTGGATTTGGATGTCTTCTCTATCAAGTTGATTCATATTTTTTGTAACTATTTTCTGTTTTCATTTCTTAAAGTAATTTTAATGTAATTATATTTTATTTTATTTTTATTATTATTATTAATTGTAGTATTTATTCACATTTCTAATCATAATTAATTTTTTTTTTGTTTCAGAAATATCTGGAAAAAAAAAATCTGGTGAGCTTTATATTTCAAAATTCAAAACATTAACAGAAAATTCATCTTTTTTTAATTTTATAATCTTGTAAGAATTAAAAAATCATATGGCAAACTGATGAAACATTCATATTTACAGATACATAGTCAAGTACATTCAAAACAGTACTAACATCGCAGTGCCCCATTAACTCATAACAACATTCTTATAAATATGTAATATAACAAATAATATTTAAATATAAATTATATTTCTATAATTATAGAAATATTTATAATAAAAATGTATAAATTGGTCTATCCCCATCCCCATTTCCATCTTTAGTCAAAGTGGAGTTTCCCTTAGAAAATATTTGAAAATTAAGTAGCTTAAAAGTGCATTGTGAGTCACTTTTATTGTACATTTAGCTGTTAAAACCTTTTAGCTAACACTCAAACATCAGGATAGATAATTAATAAAATATTTCCAACATTAATGCACAAAGTTATTTTGCCGCACTTTTCCGTGGTCCAGTCTCAATGCTCTCAGATTACAGAACAGACCACCAGTTGGGAAACATTTTTTCACTAAGTTTGAAAATTTTTAATAAATAATCAAAGTCGTGGTATGACTTTTTTCATCATTGATTATTTTTAATCCATTGAAAGTTGTAATGAACATTTTTTAAATCTTTCTTTTCTTTTCTTTTTTTCAGATAAAAAGAGTACAGGTATGTTGAACATTAATATCTTTAAATACTTTATATCATAATTTGTTATTAGAAAAATCATAATTTCTGTAAACTTATTTATTTTTTCATGATATATAATATATATAATGAAGACCTAGCGAACCCGATGGTTCGATGCCCATACCACCAAATGCTCCCCGCATACATCCTTCCAGTGACGCCCGTCCAAGCCCAATTCCACTAAATCAGTTTTAACTCAATCCTCCCATCTATGTTTCGGTCTACACCTCGGACATTTACCCGTTTATTAACGCTTCAGTGTTTATTAACATTTTAGGGACCCACTCGTTACTAAGCCCTACAACCTTATATGCTGCAATGCTATAAATTGAATTGTATTTACCGGGTGTAGATCCTTTAATTCAGCGTTGTGTAATCTTCTAAATTCTCCCGTTAATTCATCCCTTTTCGGTCCGAATATTTTTCGCAATACTGTATTTTCATACACATCTCACATCCATAAAGAACTGTGGGAAGGATAATAGTTTTGTAAATTCTAATTTTTAAGTTTTTCAATAGAAGGCGTGAGTTAAGCAGTTTTGAAATTGAAAAATAACAAGCATTTCCGGCCTTCAACCTAGCTTTTATTTCCTCATCAATTTCGTTTTTTCAAGTTACCGTAGAACCTACATACTTAAACTTATCAACTTGTTCAAACGTATTTCCTCTTATAACTGTATAATCGAAATAGCTCGCGTTTCTACTGCTAACCATGTATTTTGTTTTATCCGTATTTATTTCAAGACCTAGTTCCTTACTAGAGTTTATTAACGTAGTTGTATTTAGTTTTATAGTTTCCTAGTCCTTACCCAATAATACCAAATCATCAGCATACCCAAGCACCGGTACTTTACCATCCAAAGTTAAACTCTTTTCGGTATTCATCACACTTTTAATGACATATTCTAGTGCTAGATTAAATAAGATAGGTGATAAAGAATTACCTTGCTTTAAACCCGACCGGACCTGGAATTTCTCAGAATACCGATTGATTACCGATTCTTACCTTATTAAAAGTTTCGGTCGTGCACATCTGTACGAGATTTACTAACTTCTTTGGTGTTCCCTGTTCGATCAGAATATTATACAGTTTCTGGCGGTCAATAAAATCGTAAGCCTTTTGGAAATCAATAAAGCTGATGATCTACCCCATTGTATTCCAATTTTTTCTGCAATTCAATGCGTGATTCGACCAGTGAAGATTAGCATAAATATTTTATAACATACAGGAAGGAGTGAGATTCCTCGATAATTATTACAATCCGTCATCGGGCCCTTTTTGTGAACAGGAATAAGTAGAGACTCCTTCCATTCCTCAGGTATTTCCTCAATTTCCCAGATCTTTTTAACCAAAAGGTGTATTTTAGAAACTCCAATTTCACTACATGCCTTGATTAGTTCACTAGGAATATTGTTAATTCTCACTGCTTTATAAGGTTTTAATTTTGTGATGACCATTTCGACTTCCTCCTGACTCAGTTCTTCTATCTATGGTGATAAAGAATCACTCTGGTATTCAGTCAGAGAAGATTTTTTACAATTATTTCCCGTATTCAGAAACTTTCAAATTGTTTTTTAAATGTATCCAATAACATATCTACCAGTATAAAATACAAATATCTACCAGATTTGCTAATATATTATTATTTTTATCTTATTTCCGTCACTGAAGAGCAGAATTTCCGGGATCGGTTAATACCTTTGTACATTTCTCTGAAATCATTTTCGATTTTGTTATTTTTTTTCTATCTCTATTATTTTATTTTTAAGATATTCTCTTTTTTTATTTCTGAGGAATTTAGACATCTCATTTTTTGAGGCCTGGAAGTTACATTATTTTCGCTAGAATTATCGGGAGTTTTTAACTTAGCTGCTTTTCTCTGTTCACACATTTTAAGGCACTCTTCATCGAACCAGGGTTTATTCTTATTTATTTCCCTTTGATGTCCAAGTTGTTGTTGTTGTCTGGGGCTTAAGGGCGTAAAACCCTGAGGT
>NW_027108467.1:1032803-1041056 GCF_000696795.3 Halyomorpha halys
AAGAGGATGCTGTAGATTCGTCAGATTTTGATCCATCAGTATCAAAATATGTGATGTCCAAGTATATTTGTGAATATCCTTATGTTTGAATGTGTTACTTTTGATTATTAGGTTTTTCGATATGTCAAAGCTTATTAGTCGTATTCCATTATCGTTACTATATTCATGCAAACTTTCTTTACTGATCGTTTGATAATATACTTCTTCTCTTCCAATCTTTGCGTTTGCATCGCCTAATACTATTTTCATACAATTTTGCTGTAATTTATCGTAAACTCCCTCCAATGTATCATAGAATTCACAATTAATCTCTTCATCACTGTCTTCGGTCGGAGAATGAATGTTAATCAGAGCAATTTTAAACTAACATCCCTGAAATATTGTTACCGATATTCTATCCCTAAAATAAATTTGACATCTCTCAATGCGGAAAGCAAACTATTTCTAATAAGAAATCCTGTATCTAATAAATAATTCAAATAGTGTATTTCCCTTCCTTTAAGGGATATACATTTTATTTCCTTATTAGTGTATTTTCCTCCCTCTCCTGGCCAACGAACTTCTTGCAGCGCCACGATATCTATATTGTATCCCTTAGCCTGGTTTGCAACTGATTTTAACCCACCAGTGGAATTTAAACTTCTTACGTTCCACGTTCTTATAATTAAAACTCTAATTTTCAATTTACGCCATGAATCCCCTGAAGCAGTCCCCACCCATAGACCCGAACAGGGGACTAGTTTATCTCCGGATAATGAGCGTTTTACCTCAGAAGGATCCATGACTGTTTTGTGGTATTTTGTGACCTAAAAAATATGTGAGTTGGGCGTTCAATCCTATGTCACACCCTCCAACAAGCCTGGGGCTGCTCTCGTTGCTGGTCAGCGAGTCCATTGGACTTAGCCGAGAGGAACTCCCAAGGAATTTCCACTGACCATCCTTGTTATATCCATATTTTTTCATGGTAGTAACATTATTTATTCTTGAAGTGTATTAATTAATTATTTATAATTAGTGTGTGAACAAAATTTTCCATATTATATGTATATATAAATAATTGACTGTATAATTTCAAATTATGAAGATGATCATGGGTGTGGTCAAAATATAACAACAATAGATAACGAATATTTATTTGTCGACATTTTGCCCCACTTTGTAGAGCTTCATCAGGGCTAAAAAGATATATATAAAAAAAAAAAAAATAGTAAAAATATTTTGACATAGTAAGATAATAAGATACAAAAAAGTAAATTAAGGTAGGGTTAAAATTATGTTAAAATACGTGAAAAGAAAATTGTTTACAAATGAAAGAAAATAAAAAATAAAATAGTATTAATATAAAATAAACTATGATAAGAATATAAAAAATTTCACAAACCATAAGGTTAAAATTGAACAGGAGATGTAATAACACATAAAAATAGAAAAGTAGATATGAGAAAACAAAATTTAACCCACTAGAAGACAGAAAATAAAGAAGTAAGCTGAGATTAAATAAGAGAAAGGATAAATCAAAATAAAATTAATAATAATAATAAATGAGTAAAGAACAAATCAGGACCACCCATCTGTTCCAGTTTAGAGTTTTCGAAACTAACGGAAAATTTGAAGCTTACTGGGAGTCGAGGGGAGATAACCTTTAACGGTTTTATTTCTATTTCAAATACATCGCGTATACAGGGAAGAGATATACAAATATGATGGAAAATGAAAAATAATACAAGAAAGAGATGTAAAAATGTGATGATGATGATAATAATAACTATCAGAATTTTTTTAAAAATTATTTTTGTTCTCTTTTAACTGCACCCCTGACCATTTTCATAATTAAAAATATTCCAGAATTTTTCACACTTTTTTTTCTATTAATGTTTCTTTCTAGACCATCTTTAGGATTTCTATTTTTCAAAATATTATTATTATAATTTTTTACCATTTTTTGCAAATAATATATAATTAAAATGTCATTTTTTTATCAGTTTCTCATTGAAGTCTAATGAGTACATCTTATTGTTTTACTATCATATAACTTTTTTGTAGGGAGAAAAGTTTATAGATAAAAGGAGTTCAGACATGTTAAACCTTAATATCTTGAAGTACTTAGTATCATAATGTGCAGTAAGAAAGATTATAATTACTTTAAAATAATTTTTTTCGGGAGCCCAATTCAAAATTAGTGGCTTAATTTTAAATTTTGATAAGGGAATTATAAATAATTTTTGGAAGATTGTTGATTGACCTTGTGTAATACATAAAAGGAAGATTATAGTAAAAAAAAAAAACTCAAATAGTAATTAAACTGTTTAATATGAGCTAACAAATAAACCCTAACAAAAGCAAAATTATGTGTGTTGGATGAGACAACGCAGAGCCTAGGATTTTGTGTAATGGTGAGCTCCTAGAACTTATACGTATCTAGGGACCATAATAAGTAAAGATGATAAAATAGACTATGAGGTTATAAATTGCGTGAAGAAGGCCAGTGGAGTGTACCATCAGATTTTCAAAACTCTTATTGGCAAGCAAGTAGTAAGCAGAGATGCCACCATAATACAGATATTGAAATTTGTATTTCTCCCAGTCCTCCTGTATGGATCAGAAAGCTGGACAGCCCTCAACAAGCACATAGGAAGGATAATGTCAGCAGAAATGAGATTTCTCCGAAGAATAGTTGGTAAGACCAGTAGAGATCGTGTCAGAAATGAAAGGATTAAGGAGGATTTGGGTGTGAAATCAGTGCGTGATAGCGGCAACTGAAGTGGTATAGACACATCTGTAGAATGGACGATACCAGAAAAGCAAGGCAGTATTTGGCAAAATAATGTTAAAGTAAAGATAATACTAGGGAATATTAAATATAAGCAGGCATCTAATGATAATATACATAATAAGGAGTAGAAATTATATAAAAATATATAGATAAAATACAAAATTGAAATAAAATAAAATGAATGGATACAAAATACAATTTAGTGAAAAAAGTAAATAAATATACAGAATTGAACAGAGGTACAAAGCTGTGTAAATTAATATAATAAAAACATTAATTTTAAAGTAATAAAGGTAAGATAAGGTGGAGGTAATGGATGGATTAAACATACAGATAAAATATATAAATAAAAATATAAAAAATAAAATATGGATTGTAAACATTAAATGTAAAGGCAGCACTCTTCCTCTGACCTATCAGAGTGGACCAACTTTTCATCGAGCAGTATTTATTTTATATATTTATTTGTTTTTTTGTAAAGGAGGTTATTTTCTTCCTCATAATTTATTTATCTAGTTTTATTTTGTTTCAGGTGTTTTTTTTTTTTACTTGTATTCATTGTTTTAGACATCTTTTGTTTATTTTAGTTTTAGTTTTCAAATGTTTAAATTGACCAAATAAATGTTTATATCCGAACCAGCTAGTTGTTTGTTCCTTTTAAAGCCTTCCAACAAAAAGACAGTTGATTTGAGGTGGCTTTAACAATAACAGTTAACTTAATTAATAGCTACTTTTACAAATATAATTTAATCCGAGGTAGAGCAAACTAACCATATAGTTGATATCTTCTTTCTCAAGACGCTACTTCTGACAGTAAACAAATTATTTGTCCTCTACTAGTTTTCAGCACATGTCTAATCCACCGGCCATCTAAACAAAGAGTCTTTCTTCCTTCGAAGGTATACTTTTCTTGGATAATTGCTGACTCTTTATGTCTTCTTTTTATTATATAACATTTAAAGTAAACAAAGGATGGTCAGCACCCCCTGTTTCCAGGAGACATCATCTCTCCTGCCATCCAAACAGTGTCTTCATTCCTTTGTCTAGTTCCCAACCCTCAATAATTGATATAAACATCGATTGTAGCATAATGGTTTTGAGTTTTTGCTTATGATTTTCTTTATGTTTATTTTTCCTTTTACTTATTATTGACCTCTATTTTTTCTTAAATTTATTGTAAATAAAATTATGGTACAAAATAATAAAAGTTGATGAAATTGTAAACTATCTTCTCAACATAACAGCAATTCAACAAACTTTGGACGGACCCATGCCGCCATCTTCAATATTTTGAACAACGTATTTTACTGATGAAAATTGGTTAGCTTGTGATATCTGCTTTTGCTTCATCATCATCATCAATCGGTGTGACAACCCATTACTGGGTCCTGGCCACCAGTTTAATCTGCTAAGTGCAGCTGCTCTTCTATTCCTCACTCTGAGCATGGTCCTTGAATCCTCTTTGACACCATCCAGCCACCGAACCCTCGGCTGTGTTCTGTGTAGGTGCTCATTGATAAGTTTATTTGGGATCTCATCAGTTCCCATCCTTGCCACATGGCCTGCCCAGCGCAGCCTACCAATTCTCACAATTTTTCCAACATCAGGCTCACCAATTAACAACTACAACTAACAACTATCCTATTCATGCTTCTTCTCCAAGCTGAACGATCCTCTGGGCCATAGATGTGTCTGAGTGTCTTTCTCTCAAACGTTTGGTGATCCCTTTCATCGGCCTTCAAAAGTGCCCAAGTTTCCGAGGCATAGAGCAGCACTGATCGAATTAATGTTTTATACAATCTAGTTTTTGTTGTTTCGTGCTTTTTGCTTAAACAAAAAAAATTAACGATATTGAACATTGATACATAAAATAAAAACATAACTAAAACCATCTATACTCCAAAAACAACTATTTATAAAAAAAAAAAAAATATTTCAAAATATATATTAAATAGGCAGTATATATTACTGTTATATCTCATTATTCTTTTTAACACTCATGCTCATGCCACCTGAACATTACTCTCTACTCTAAAAAAAATTAGTATATATGTATTTCTATGATTTTTATGTGAAATCTATCGTAGAAATTAATTAGTGCTTAAACTATGGCACATTAAAATAGACTAAAGTTGTGTTGTAAAAAAAATTGTTTTACATTTATAATTTTTTTAATTTATTAAAAATCTGTTGAAACATAATTTAAAATAAAAATGAATTTTTTTTTTTTCAGAATCCCTCAATAAGAATTCAGGTATGTTAACTATTTATTGTGATATTATTTCATATTTTGTTATAAAAAGACAATGTTTATTTAAAATAAAATATTTATGAAATCTTCTTGAATGTATTTCATGCTAGAGTATGAATGATTTGTGAAATAAATCATTTTTGTATTGCGGGTCCCATTTCGATAATGTCATTTAAAACATTACAATAGTAACGTTAAATTGTTAGCATGGTTTTTGAAAAATTATGCAAAATTTATTCGTCTTGAAACTTTGTAGAGCTATAAAGTAGATGATTTCAAAATTATAGTACTATTCAAGTCTGGGGGTAAAACAAAAAAAAAACTGTGCAGAACTTACAAAAACAATTTAATTATATATATATATATATAAGTTACGGACTGTTAGCTGACAGGTCTATATCAGCTGATCGAGTAGAACAGCAGACCAACTGTATATATATAGACGGACAGGCTCTGCAAAGAGATCAGTCTTTGAGAGTACTTCAAGTGTTTCATTTCACACTCCTCTCTCTCCTATTATTTTAGTTTCACTTCAGTAAAAGATAACTAGTGCCAAAATCCGGGAACTTTAGATACCGGAGTAATTTTCAGCCTAAATGAAATTTTTTTTTTCATTCTCTTTGAATTATGACCAGTAATGGAATAGTGAGAAGAGCAGTTCTGAACCTTGAGAATATGAACCAAAACAACCAACCTCAAACTGCAGTCAACCAAACTTTAGCAGCAGGCAACCCACCTCCGCTGGAGATTCATCCACTACCAGAAGTCTCTGTAGCACAATTCCATGCCACGATGCTAAAATGGTTTAAGGTCCGTACAGCAACTGCCCAGGATCTGAGGAAGGCGGTGTCGGACCTAAATAAATTCACTGGAGAGCCCGGATAACTAAATCATTTTATAAAGGGGTGATAGCCCAATGGGACGAATAGAAGTGAAGATGTCGGAGGATCTACATGGCACATTGCTTGCACACGATATGCTTTGAAGAATGTGGGGCAGAGGGAGATATAGCCCGACAGTGTCCCTCGGCAGAGAGAGCAGAATCAGCCTGAACCCATGGAGATAAACACACAGAGATTACAGAGAAGGAAAATCTCACGAAGGACGAATGGATCCGCGAGTGAAGCCACAGAATTGTCCAAGACCTCGGAGACAGAAAATGAAGCAGGAGACTCTGGGCGAGAGAACGATCAGCAAGAAAAGTGGAGGACTTGGAGAAGAACCTGAGAAACTGCTTGAAGACGAGGAGAGTTTTGAGGAGTGTGTCCCCAGAGGGACTACTGCACATTGGAGAACCATCATATGAGAGGAGAGCATGGCGGTTTGCTTATTATACGAGGGAAGAGAGGAGGAAGCTGTCTGGTGGACATTGGGAGCTCAAACACAATCGTCTGCCGAGAGGCCCTTGACAGTTTGAGTAATGGAGAGAGGGTACAGGTCAGAGTATGTAATTGTCAGTTGATCACTCTGGGTGGGCCCTGCAGCATTGAAAGAGAAACAGAAATGGAATTGAGTAACTGGGGGGCTAAGGGAGAGAAGGTAATAGTCCATGTTACGGGAAAAATGCCCCGAGACTACCAGATAATCATTGGTTGTGATCTTTTGGAAAAGGTGGGAGCAAAGATAAAAAATATGGGGGTCAGTGAGATATTAGAATTGGTGGGAAGAGGTACAGCTATCAGAAACTCGTGGATGATGGTAAAGCGATAGTTGGCATGATTAACTAGAGGGAGAATTGGAAAGAGGCAATATTGAACATATATGACGATAATTTTTTCAAAGAAGGGGTAGTACTAGGAGCTACAGGAAGAACAGTGCACGAAATCACATTGAAACAGGATAGAGTGACGTACGTAAAGGAGAGGCGATACCCCCAGGCACTTCGAAAACATATTTACGGAAGCAAGGGATAATTTTGGACAGCACTTTGCCCTATAACAGTCCATTGTGGGCAGTTCGCAAGAAGAGTTCCCCGGGTGGTGAAAAGTACTGGGTAGTAATCGATTATCATAAACTCAATGAGAATATGGTTGATGAAAAATACCCTATCCCGAGATTTGAAGATATTCTCGATAGATTACGCGGTGTGAAGATTTTTAACACATTAGATCTAAAGGCAGGATACCAACAAATTAAAATGCACCCCAGGGATCAGCACAAAACAGCATTTACTTTTGAAAGAGGCCACTACGAATTCACCAGAATGCCATTTGGTCTGAAAAATGCACCTGTACCATTCCAGAGACTTATGGACGAATTCTTGCGGGGATTGGGTGAAGCAGTTTGCCAGGTGTATATGGACGACTTACTAGTATTCAGCAAATCAGAGAGTGACCATGTGAAACACTTGAAGAGCGTGTTCCATAAAATGAGGGACTTCGGCATCAAGTTTTCCCACTAGGGCAAGAGTAGATCAATTTTTTGGGGCATACCATCTCCTGGCAAGGTGTGAGACCGGATGTCCAGAAGGTGTCGGCTCTGCAAAGGATGGAGGTAGCAACAGACGTGAAGGGGATTCAGTGATTACTAGGAGCATTAAATTACTATCGGAGGTTTGTTCCGTATATGGCAGAGTACTTTGTGCCCCTCAATAATTTGTTAAAGAAAGGAAGCAAGGTAGTAGTGACACCAAACATAACATATAACATCCAGAAATGCATTGAGCAGCTTCAACGGGAACCAGTTCTTGCATTCCCTGATTTCGAGAAACAGTTTACGCTCACAACAGATGCAAGTGAATATGCTCTAGGAGCGGTGTTGGCACAGGAGACTGAAGAGGACGAGCGTCCTGTATTCTATGCCAGTCTGCTTCTCACAGAAGCAGAAGCCAGATACAGCGCCTTAGGAAATAGATACAGGAACTTTATGGAATCGTGTGGGTAGTGGAGCATTTCTGGTCCTGTGTGTTTGGAAGGGGTTTTAGGATCCACATTGATCATAGACCTTGGAAAGAGTCATCCGCGCGTATCACCAGATGGAAGGAGATCCTCAACCAGTATAATATGGAAATCACATACAAGTCTGGTAAAGACAATGTTGTTGGAGACTGGCTCTCAAGGGCAATAATGGTCAATGCGATCATGATGACCAACCATAGCAGAGCATTTCTGAACCTGGAGAATATGAACCAAAACAACCAACCTCAAGCTGCAGGCAACCCACCTCCGGAGGAGATTCAACCACTTCCAGAAGTTGATATTATATAGTTTTATATACATGTTTATTAGGA
>NW_027108467.1:1041177-1049231 GCF_000696795.3 Halyomorpha halys
ATATAATCATAAATATATAAATAGTTGACCGTATAATTCAAAATATGAATGAGATGGTCAGGATTGCGGTCAAAAAAGAACAAAATAGTTTTCAAACTATTTACTGTCCGACGTTTTGCCCCATTTTGCAGGGCTTCATAAGGGAAGCCTAAAAAGATACAAAAACCAACTAAGAACATTACAACAATAAGTTACAAAAAAGGTGGTTAAGGTAGGATAAACATTATGTAAAAAATAAGTGAAAAGAAAAATTATATATAAATAAAAAGAAGGACTTAAAATAGTAATAAAATAAACTTGAATAAACAATGATGAAAATTAAAAATTACATAATAATGATACAATTAAAAAATTACATAACAGTGATGAGAATAAAAAATTACGTAACAATAATAATAAAAAATTATGTAAACTATATCCAATTAAAACCTTCTTCCATCAACTTAAAAACAGACTAACACAACTTATCGTTAACATATTCCCAATTAGTTAATTTATTGAAAAACTAACATAGATAAACATTTTTTATTATTTAATTTTATAAAAAAAAATTCTTTATTTATTTCATTATTATTGCTATTATATATTTTTTTATTTTTTTTTATTATTTTTTAAATTATTTATTTTTTATCTTTTTGTAAGCCATTTTTCATGACCTTTTTATACTTTTTTTCTCTTGTTTAATAAGTTCTTCAAATATCTTTTATTTATTATTTCTATCTACCCAAACAACTTGTAACGTATTCTCACCTTCCGGTGATTTCGCCATCTTTATAATATATTTTTTAACTTTTTCTATAACCATTTGTCATCACCCTCTTATACATTTTCCTCTTTCAAATAAAAGTTTTTCAAATATCTTTTATTTCTTATTTTTACCCACCCAAACAACTTGTAACGTATTCTTACCTTCCAGTAATTTCGTCATCTTTATAACATATTTTTTAACATTTTAAACAACCCGAACCAGATATCACTCCTTCCATTACAAACTTCCTAACCACCCAACAAACCCACTAGTCTCTAACCTTGCTTCCTCTTCCATTCCTGACAATCCTCCGAGGTGCCTGGAAAGAAGATGGCCACAAGACCTGCTAATGTAAAACGCCATTAAAGTGCTACCAATGGGTAGTTTCTCTACATGCCTGTAACACTCCAATTTAACTGAGATCAAATTTACTAAATGTATTATAATGTACAGTTGTAAATATCAATATTTTTTAATTCAGAGTCTTACCGCACGTGCAACTAGCTCATTTAGATTTGCGATCTTCTAGGAGTAGGTGAATTTTTTGTCTTTTCTCTGTTCTTATCTTTCTTTTACCTTCTTCTCCTTCTCTATTCTCTTCTTATTTCTCCTTACCTACGTTATTAGTTATATTTTATTATTGTCATGGTTTTAATTCACTACTTTTTGTCGAACTCAACCTTATATTTTGTTTTTTTATTCTAGTATCATACTTTCATATTTCATCAGCTACATGTATTTTCTTTTATTTATTAAATTTTTTTTTTCTTTCCACAATTTTAATTTTTAATTATTATTAAATTAATATATTCATATTTCTACATTTCTTTGCATTATATAATTTTAAAATTTTCCTTCCTTGATTATCTTATTCTACTTACATATTTAATTAAACGTTTTGTTTTCCACTTTTTTCATCACTTTATTTTTAATAATTTTCATTCTGTATAATTATTTATTTAAATTTGTGTCCAATGTCTGTATTCAATTCATGAGAACATTTAATACTTTTTGTTTTTATTTGACAAGAGACTTAAAATATCACTACAATACATTTTTTTCACGATTTGGACTTATGTTTAAATTTTTGTTTCATTTTAATTCATAAATCATTTTCTTCTTTTTTTTTTTTTTTTTCAGGTTCTGATCGTAAGAAATCAAGTGGTGGTATGTTGAAAATTTACTTACTAATATTAATAAATTTCAATACAATAGAATTTAACATAAATGATAACTGCTCACGTCTTTAATATTAACAAAATTTATTAATGGATTGTTGTACAGAAAATGTATATATATATGTTAAATATAAAATAATCAATTGAATACTTTAGATAATAACATAGTGTGAGCACATAATTGCTAACAATACTATAAATTTTTCATTTTTGATCTGTTAAAACAATGTTTAAAATTTGTTGTTGTTTTTTTTCAGATTCGCACCGTAACAAGAGTCCTGGTATGTTGAAAATTTACTAAATATTTGTTATCATAAGTTCATATTTTTTAAAGTAATATAACTTCAGAAACTTTATCAAATGCTTAGTTCCCTCCTTAAAGATGATAAGGAACATGTACATCATTGGTAACTTGTTGGCTCGATTTTAACCAGTATTCTATTTTTATAGTGTATAGAGAAACTTTAAAAAATATTTCATCATACTTTATTGTTAAAGACAACTCCCACTAAACTAATTCATGATATTTAATAAGATTCAGAAATCATAAGGTTCAGAATATTATCTACTACTGACCTCTACAGATTGACTCAGTTATATAATAATAATAATAATCTTTATCTATTCTGGGATTGATCCCTTTAGAATAATGTACAGGCGTCAAAATTAGGCTTCAGAGCCTTAGAGTGAAATACAAAATAAAAATGAAATTATAAAACATCATAAAATATAATAAAATAATGAATTTAAAAAGATAAAAATGAACAACAATAATTAACAGAATATATAAAATAAGAATAGAATAAATAAAGTAAAACCATAATATGACATAAGATGACAAATATACCTGATGAATCCATTTATAGTTGTTCAATTCAATTTATAACAATCGCAAAAACCTAAGAAATCATTACCAAATTTTTTTATTATTTTTTTTTTCCCGGCTTGCGACACCATGACTAACACATGTTTGTGGCCCCTATGAAAAAAAGAAAGGTTGAGTACCACCGCTTAAAACTGTATAATACTTTATTTGTTCAATGGTCCATCAGTATAATTAATAAATATAACAGTCAACAAAATAAAATAAAAAGAAATCAAATAATAAAAAAATTCTTTGACTGGGTATTTTCTTACTTTTATAATTGATTTTTATTGATCAAATTAACTGCATGTAATTTTCTTTTCGACTTAGTGACTTCATTTTCTTACACATAGTTTTAGCCATTTTTTCAATGTTATTCGATTTCTGTAGTATAGTATATACTACTAGTATTCTGAATTAAGGTCACTAAATTGGTGTTTAGCGGGGCAAATTGCCCGGGTAGGATTTCCTTCAGTTATTTTTGGTGTTACAATTTCCTCTTGTTGTACATTGACTAATACTCACTATGTGTGTCTGTTTTAAAGGTAAGATAAGTAATACTACCACAGAGGGAGAAAGTGGCGAGTTAAAAAAAAAAAGTTTTGATTTCATTTTTAGACGTATTAATAGACATATTCCTAAGATAGTAAGTACCACAGACTGGTGCTACTTTTTCTACTGCCCCCCCCTACAGACTGTCCCAAAGGTATTACAGTTGTCACAAAGTAATCACAGTTTATGATACAATTCATAGAATACGTCAAACAGAGAATAAAATAACTGGTTTTCCTCAAATATGCCACTATTAAGCAATGATATATAATGAATCCTTTAATGAAGGTAAGACAACTTTAATAGGAAAAACTATGTACTAAAGAGTCTTGTATAAACTCATCCGGCTTCCTTAAATAATGATTTATTCTGTTACTGTAGCCATGAGTCAATCCTGTTGGTTTTGTTGGTAGTCCTCCTGGGACATACCCAGTCCATATAAATGGACCATGAGTACGTATTAAGTGGAGGAAAAATTTGGCAATAGAGACTGATCTTGAACAGATAACCTCCTTATGTAACTGTTGTTAAAAAAAAAAGTAATGAAGCTCTAACAAAGTACTGTGCATCCAAGATAAGTTTACCTGTAGGGGAGAACTCGCACCCCCACCTTAGCTCCTTCTCTTCTCCACATGATAACAAACCCTCCTACCAGGAACAAACCAAGAGGCAGTCCAGTAGTTCTCGGTTTCCTAAGTTACGAATATGAGCAGTTATAGTTTCTTTAGTAACTATTTTTCTTTGACTAGGGCTGTTTCTTATTGATTCTTGTTTTACTTTGTTGACAAATATATTGACAGCTATGTTCTAACATGCTATTTTAAAACGCAGTATCATCCAAAAAGTAACTTTTGTGTTCCGAAAACAATTACCCTTTCTAAGTTTAAATTTGTTCTGAAACAGTTAGTGCAACAATTTTCTTGATTATAATGTTTTAAAATGTCCTAGTGCATAAATGCAGTAATTTATGGCTTTTCATAACAGGAAAAATGGATTGGACCACTCTCAGCCTCTGTTTTCATGGATTTAAATAAGTTCATGATCACGTTATTGGTTTGAGAGTGAATGGTTTTCCCTTTACCTAGTTTACTTGAAAAAAACTGATATAAATAATTTATATTTCTAAAGTTGTAGAAGTAGGTCAAGGAGAGGAAAGGAAAGGATAGAAAAGGTATTAAAAAGTCCAATCAACTGATTAAGACTCTTCTAACAACCACTTATGACTATCCAGAACTGAAAAGATGTACTTCACATCTTCCGTACAGTCAGAAGTGGTTGTTTGAACAGACCTATTGGAGAGAAGAGTGGGGGGGAGGTTGGCGGAAGAATGTTTGCCACTGTGCCTCTCCTCCCTCCCTTTACTTAGGCAGGCAAACTCATCTTGGATGCACTATACTGAACCCCTGATCCTTCATGGTTGTAAGGCTACAGATTTTTAATTTTAATGTTTCTAAAATTGATTTAAAAAAATATAGCAATCATTTTATGACCTGTATAGTTTCTTCCAAAATTATTTGATTTTTTCCTGCTTTTTTTATTTCTGTTTGTGACTAAGAATTGAATAGATGATAAAAAAAAAAAAAGAAAAATTTTGTTTGCCTTATTATATAATTTTTTTTTCTTTCAGGGTCATCTTCTGAATCAGGTATGCCTACTAAACAATTTATTAATAATATGAATAGATTTGTTACAAACTGATAACTTTTATGAATAATAATTAAAATTACTTTTTTTTTTTTCAGTTTCTCCTAGGAGATCTGGTATGTTAAATATTTATTATTAATTAATTCCTATTAATCTGAATTTTTTTTAATGTTTAATAAATTTTTTAGTTAATCTAGTATAGACATGCTATGAAGGAAACATTTAATTCAGTTTGAATCGGTTATCATTATTCTAGGAAGTTTGTGGCTCAGTTGGGTTAAAACAAGGCGATTCTCTATAACCTATCTTATTTAATTTAACATTAGAATACGTTTTTAGAAATATGATGCATAATAATACTTTATTTATTCTGGGACGAGTCCCTTTAGAATAATACAGAGAAATCGACAGATGAGGGCTGAGGAGCCTCAGAGATACTTAAACAAAAATACAAAGAAATATAAATAGTCATTATAAAAAATTAATAAATAAAAAAAAAAAGAAAATGATGTAAAAATAATTAAGAATGATACAATAGTTTATATACATATTTACAATTATATTGGTTTATAATTTTATGGAATCTGAATGGATAAGAAATGATTGAACAGGCGGGATTTAAAGTTAGGGAGGGTATTGGAGCGACGGATGTTGGAATGGATGGAGTTCCATAAGGATGAGGAGCGGATAATGAAAGATCTATCGAAGGCAGTGGTTTGGTGGGTCCTTGTGTATAAATCTGAAGACCGGGAATGAGTATTGGGGAACGAATAGAGGATTTGAATTGAAGGAGCTTGGAGAAGGATTCTTTGAAGGATGAATGAAGGAAATACTTACGACGGAAGGAAAAATAAAGCCACTTTAACTCTGCATCAAAACAGGAAACAGACGTGTCCCTTGGGATCAGATTTGAGCCCAAATTGCCTTATTCTCGGGAATACGCTGTATAAATTCTGCACATGTTCTTCGTTCTTACTGAACACTAGGAGATCTTCCATGTAAATCTGACATACAGACTTGTCTATTCCCCTCAAAAACTCGTCCATCAGGTGCTGGAAGGTCATGGGAGCATTTTTGAGGCCAAACGGCATCCTTGTAAATTTGTAGTGTCCTTTCTCGATTGTGAATGCCGTCTCGTGTTGATCCTTAGGGTGCATTTTTATTTGATAATATCCAGCCTTCAAGTCCAATGTGCTGAATACTGTCGCCAATGTGCTCAGTCTGTCCAAAATGTCTTCAAATCTAGGGATCGGATACTTTCCGTCTATGGTATTCTCATTCAGCTTCCTGTAATCTACCACTACTCTGTACTTTTCAGTAGTTTCACCTGGCGCGCTCTTCTTTTTAACAGCCCACAATGGACTATTGTATGGGGATGTACTATCAATAATTATTTCCTGGTGTTTTAAACTTTTGAGCTCTTTGTGGATGTGGTGATGTAGCGCCTGCGGGTATCTCCTCTCTTTTACATATGTAACCTTATCTTCTTTTAATATGATCTCATGGATTGTCTTCCTTGTTGCCCTGAGTGTCTCCTTTTCTTTGAAAAAAATATCTTCATATTCTTTCCTAAGTCTCTGTCTCCAGTCTTCAGTCTGATTAATTGCTCCAACCCATGCATCCTCAGTTTTTCGTTATTGATGGCATTTTTACATTTTACCTCCCAACCTAATTCTCCATTTTCCCTTGATATTATTATCACAAGCATCCACCTTCCCTAGCAGGTCACACCCCACAATCACTTTGTATTCTCTCGGCATACAACCTACAATATGTACTGGCAAGTTCTCCCTACTAAATCTCCACCTTCCCCTCTATGCCACAAGGGCCATCCAGGGTGATCAATTCACATTGGCATTTCTGAATCTTGGGTGTCCTATCTCCATCACACAGCTTTTGGAAGGCTTCTCGGCACATGAAGGTGATGGAACTACCAGTGTCCATCAGTTACCTCACTCCTGCTATCTCTATATAAGCAGACCGCCGCTCTTCTTCCTTACATTATAATTAAGCAGTGTGCGGTCACCCTTCTGCTGACAACCCCTTCATATGTCTCACATCTTCCTCTCTCCAGTCCCTCGCCTCCATTCTCCTCTGTTCCCTCGTTTCCATCCTCTTGTTTCCACCTTGTCCCCTTGACTACCTTGGTTCCGTGGCTCCTCGACTTCTTCGGTGTCTGATGTTCCTGATGCTTCCATAGATTCATCCGAAGATCTACTCAACCTACGGTGTATTCTCCATATTTGTTGGGCATTGACCTCCATTGGTTCATTCCGGCTCAAACTTTTCTTTGGTACATATATGGGCACTGTTTGGCTATGTGCCCCTCATTCCCACATCTCGTGCGCAGGCACTGTGCCACTAAATGCCCAATTTTTCCACAACCATGACACATGCGGTCCTCCCGCCGACTATTGTTTCTGGGTTTAGCTAGATTTCTTCTATTTTCTTGGTTGCTAGCTCTCTCTCTTCTACCATTTCCGTGTTCTCTCCTTCTCCAAGGGTTGGGCATGTTTCTTGGCCCTTGGTATTCTCTCCGGGCCAACCCTGGTTCTTCTACTTCCATTTGGGTCTCTACCTCTCTAGCGCTTGCTTCTTTGAGATCTTTAGCAATTTCTACAAACGAGCGCTCTCTCGGAAATCCTTCCTTCTTCCCTAGCTCCTTTGCCAACTGTATCTTTAGTACTAGGGATAAGAATTGCATCCGACCCTGTACCTGGATTGTTTCCATCATTTCGCTCAGTTTATCTTGAATTCTGTTAAAGCATGCCAGGAGTTCCGCAGTATATTGCCCACTGTTTCGCATTAGCAGCCATTATTTACAAAGAAAGAAAAACAAATTTAAGATGATAAAAGAGCAACAAAAAGAAAAAATTAATCTGGTATCTTTAGTTCCCGGGTTTCGGCACCACTTAAGTGTCAGTGAAAGCAAAAGAGAAGAAGGAATAAGATCTAACACGCTTGGACTGCTGTAAAATACTGGCTTTATTGTGTTCGGTACATCTCTTATATATATTCAATCAGCTGACATCGAAATAACACCTGTCTCAGACCATAACTTATATAT
>NW_027108467.1:1049402-1059058 GCF_000696795.3 Halyomorpha halys
TATTATGAGCTATAAAAAATATATGTTTATCTTTTTCAGGTTCTCACAAGAAAACAAGTGGTATGTTGAAAGTTGACTCACTAGTATCAATTAGTTTTTAATACCATGATCTACTGAGAATAAAGTAAATTTGTTACAATTTACTAATTTAACATGGATATAAATTGTTTTCGAAGCTATGAAAAAGTATTAATTATACATTTACCAAATTGATTATATATATATATTTAGGTGGTGGGACTATTATTTCAGGTGATACATTGAATGTTGTCTTACTGATATCAATAGATTAATGATTAAGAAAATTGATAATATCAATTATCAAAGGAGGACAAATAAGATGTAGTTTAAATGTGGTAAATTTGTAATTGCCCAGGTTTTTGGGTTGTGAAAATGAAATTGCTGACAGATATTTTTCTCAGAATCTAATTTTTTTTTTAATAACACTAAACAAAAAAATCCCTCAAAATGTCACATTTTAAACATTACTTCATTTTAAAAAACCTCAAGGCATTGTTCTTCCCTTTGGGTAAGAGGCCATGTTTTGATCCCTAAAGAACATTTTTTTTGGGGCCGCTGTAGTCCTTGCAGGACCTGGGCCTCTGCCACCATTTTTCCTATGCTTCGTGGTTTCCAGCGAGACTCCTCCAATTTTCAATTCCCATTTCTCTTAAACCATCCTCCAAATCATCAAACCACTGATGCCTGGGTCTGCCCCTTTTCCTTTTTCCTCCTGATTTAGCATCTTTTTAGGGTGCCTACAGGGCTCCATCCTTTCCACATGTCATAACCATCGCAGCCTGCTCTTCTTCTTAAAGCGCAGAGGATATCAGGCTCTCCATACAATTCTATTAGTTTGGCATTGCTTCTGATTCTTCACCTGTGCTCTTCTCTAATAGTTCCAAAGATTCTCCCCGGTCTGTCTTGAGGTTTTCATATTTTGGTCTTTTCACAATTTATGTTAAGTCCTAAATCTTTTACTGCTCTCTTGAATTCTTCTACTGCACCATCCAGTGCTGTTTTGGTTCTCCCTGTGATGACTACATCATCTGCATAAGCCATGTGTTGTGCGAGCCTATTGTAAATGGTGCCACCTGGGTTTGTCCTTATTTTTATATATATATATATTCCATGCATAGGAAATTGAAAGTAAAACTTATACTCATAAAAAAAAAAATAGAACTTATACTTTTAAAAGAAAATTAGTCACTTTTCGTAAAATCACTCATTTTCTCAAATTTTTTTCAAAACTTATAAAAAACTATTTTTCTAAATTTTTTTCAGATGCTGATCATAAGAAAGCACATGGTACATTGAAATTTGACTAATTTATATTAGTGATTTTTTTATATTATGATATGAGTCGTTGAGAATAAGAGTTGTGTGAGTCGTTCGGAGCTCATCATAATTAATTTTCATATAAATAAATAATTTTTATTATATGATATAATAAATAGATAATTTAAAATATCATTTAATTGTACTACCCGTTGCTCAAATTGTATAACTGTAATTTACATGTATTCTATAGTTATGATTGTATTATTTTTCCAATATAGTGTAAGAAGAAATAAATTTCATTCTTTATCACAGCATTTTAATTTGTACTTCAATTTATTAAACCTTATATGTAAAATAAAATATCACACGGTGATCACTAAAAACTATAATCATATGTAAAGTTTAATATTACACAATGATCATATGTAAAGTATAATATTACATGGTGATCATATTTAAAGTATAATATTATACGTTGATCATGTGTAAACTATAATATTACACGATGATCATAGCATAATATTACATGATGATGTTATGTAAAGTATAATATTACATGGTGATCATATTTAAAGTATAATATTATACGTTGATCATGTGTAAACTATAATATTACACAGTGATCATAGCATAATATTACATGATGATGTTATGTAAAGTATAATATTACACAGTGATCACTTAAAGCTTTTATATGTAATAGACAGATTACACAGTGATCATGTGTAAAGGAAAATATTACATGGTGATCACTAAAAGACTTTTTATATAATAGGTAGAAGGAAAATAATTATTATTTAATTAATTACAGAGAGAGTGTATTCGTATTTGTAAACTTTGTATGGTTTTAAATATTTGGATATTCTTTTGGCCGACTATTTTTAACAGAAAAAGCTATTGTTTCTTTTCAAAATCTTTATAGAACTTCCCTTAAAGTCTTGAATCTCTTAAAAGTCCATATTTGGATTACACTAATCTTACTCTCAACCGCTCATACATTTTATAAATTAAATGTACAAAACTTTCGTAATTTAGCATTACCACAAATTGTTTTTTTAACTTCAGAAAACTATTTAATTTTTTTCTGGTCCTGAACATAAGAAAACACCTGGTATGTTGAAAGTTAACTAACTAAAGTCAATATATATAATCTTTTCACCTTCTTAAGACTGGTATTTATTGTTTAAATAAATGAATTGGTATCCAGGTTAAGTCTTAACAGTATTATTTTTTAAACATTCCAACGTAATAATAAAAGAAATGAAAATTTTGACCAAAATACATTTTGGTACACATAAGCCTGACCTGAGTGTACAGAAGGTTAAAAATAGTTTGTTCTTAAGAAAGTGATAGTGTTAAGTTGATTTGTAATTAAAAGTTTTAAAAATTAATGAAAAAGTGATAAAATAGGTAACTAGATATAAGCTAAGGCAAGCTTATTAATAAATAATTATTATTTTGATTCCTTATTACTTTATTGTTTCATAGAGTGATTTGATTGATATTAATGACCTGGGCAGAATAGCTTGCAAAAAGATTTTAAATATTTGGATGTGTGGTGTAAATTTATATTTAATGTATGTTAAATTAATAATAATAATGTTTTTAAAAATGAATGTATAATAAAAGCTGTTAATTGTTAGATTGTCTTTGCCGAAACATTGCACTGTTAAAGGAATAATAAAAAATGTTGAGACAACCTGGATACCAATTATTTTATTTAAACAATAAAGTCAATATATTTTTTATACTATGATGGAATATGTACAAAGTAAATGTGCAATAATTTACTAATTTAACATTATCGTAATTGTTTTCAAAACTTCAGAATGCTATTTAATTTTTTGATTTTTTTTTCAGGTGCTAGTCAAAGAAGATCATCTGGTATGTTGAGTTAACTAACTTATATAAATAATTTTTTTAATACTATAATGTAATTGAAATGTTGATTAAAGTTCAAATCAGTAATCATTATTCTCAGAAGTTTGAGGTCCTCTCGGGCTTAAAACAAGGCTATTCTTTATCATACCAATCTTATATAATTTAGCTCTAGAATACATTATTAGAAATGTGATGCATACCGATAAGGATTTAAATTTAGGTAAAATACCCATGCTTGGGTATGCTGGTGATTTGTTATTATTGAATGAGGATGAAGAATCTAAAAAACTGAATACAACCAATTTGATAAAATCTAGAAAGGAACTAGCTCTAAAAATAAATACGAACAAATCAAAATATATGGTTAGCAGTAGCAAAGGGAGCAATTTCGGTGATATAGATATAGGAGGAAATAAGTTTGAACGTGTAGAGAAGTTTATGTATTTAGGTTCTACGGTAACTAGAAAGAACTAAATTGATGAGAAAATAAAAGCAAGGTTAAAGGCAGGGAATTTTTGTTAATTTTTAATTTCACAATTCCTTAGCTCACGCCTTCTGTCTAGAAACTTAAAAATTAGAATTTACAAAACTATTATCCTTCCTACTGTTTTTTATGGATGTTGGACATGGCCTCTTATCCTAAGGGAAGAACAGTGCTTTAAAGATTTTGACAATACAAGTATTTGGGCCTAAAAAGGATGAGTTAAGTGAAGAGTTTAGAAATTTTCACAATGCTGAATAGAGGAAACTTTTTTTTGTAATGAGCCCCTTCCTCGTCAGACATACGGAGGGGTTGTCTACATGTTACAGCCTTATTGTAATCATTAAGGGGGTTCAAGTTTTTATACTCACTCAGCAATGAATGGCCCATATTGAGGGAGCTGTACCTGCTAAATATAATTCAGGTTATAGAATTGTGGGTGTTACGGCGGGTAGGGGTTCAAAAGGAACCTTTACTAGCCCAACCGTGAAAAGAAAATATTAGCCGAATTTTGTTATTTTTAAATAAGTAAACATAATAAAAAGGAACACAAAATATACAACTAGAAAAAAAAAGAAAGCTTAACACTATTATAAAATTAAATTAATTGAACAAAAGAGAAAAAAAAGTCTTATTTCACCGGTGATTGGTGGGGCCCCGGTGGTTGTTCTGAGTGGATATTCTCGTGGAAGTAGATCGACAAAAGCCTTGTCCTTTTGGAGGATGAGTTGAAGAAGTCCGCCCGCCGTGGCTAAGATGATTTATCTGGCGAAGATGGCCAGAATGCTGCTAACTACGAGTGCATAGTGAGGAGAAAATGGAGAAGATATGTCTATGCAGTGAGACGTTAAGAAGTTGTCTGTTTATTTTCAATATAAAAAACAATAGAGAGTAGTTGTTTTGTTTTTGACTTAATAAAAATCACATGTTCCAACTATCGATTTGTGGACCATATGTTGGCCTCAATAGTGGGGAATAATATGGGTGAGTAAGGTTGTGGGTAGTAACGAATGGGTCTGGAACTGGATGGATGTATGTAACCTCAGGTTCACCAAGCCTTTATTATTATCATCCAAAGTTTATTCTTCTCAGATATCCAGAATATTATCTACTGCTTGGAAGACAATTCCAGGGAATGTGTTTATTGAATTAAATTATTTGTTTAGAAATGTTTGCACAATTCTGCATGTGTAGAAGCCGACTGACTGTTTCTGTAAGCTTCCTCAGGAGGTTTGTTACACTCAGGTGAACTTTTTATAATTCCAGTAAATAGATCAACCAGCTGTGGGTGCTGTGTCAAATGCTTTTTTGTAGTCAATCCAAGCTATTTATAAACTTGGTTTTTAGCTACTTGAGTGGATATAAATGAAATTATCACCAACAACTCCTTGCAGCTCCTTTTTTACATTCTTATTGCCCTGGTGGTATAAGATCATTATTTATTAAATGATAATTTATTTTGGAAGCAATTGTAAATGAGGTGTTTAGAGTTAACCATAGATTAATATGTGAATGAACTGTATTTCAATTCATGAAGAAATAAAGTGGCACTTCTTTCTAGAAAAATTAACAAGGTTTGTGAAATAGATCAACATAAGTTTAATAAACAAATTAACAGAGAAAGGCAAGTTTATGAATGTTGAACTATGTTCAATATGTAGCATGGAGTTCTTTTGGAAAGAATTGTGGGAGCGACCAGCATATCATGATGCAAATGCTATCTGGCTGTCCGAAGTAAAGGATGTACAACACCTTCGATGCTGCCACTGAACATCAAAAAGGAAGACGTTACTGTAGCTACTAAAAAGATGCATAGTTGGATGCAATTACCTGGCAGAGACAAAATATAAGCTTTTTGGCTAAAATAATTCACTGGTCTCCATGGAGATAGTGAATCTCTTCCAATCAATTACAGAAGGATCAGGAGGAATACCTGAAGATTTTACAGAGGGGATAACCTCTCATATCCAAAAGGAAGGAGGACCAATTCCTGAATCTAAAGACTTTAGACCTATAACCTGTCTGAATACACTGAACAAACTCTTAACATCAATATCAGGAGAAGATGGTAATTCCATTTCTCAGCATTTACATTTTCTTCTGCACCTTTTTTTATATTTATTTCTTCAACACTTTCTGTTTTTATTTTTTCCTAATTTATTTTGTATAAGTGTTACTTCTATAATATAATATTTCATCTTCTACTGTTATGAATCAACTAATATCAACTTCTATTGTTTTTAATAATTACTTTCTACTTAATTCATTGTTATGTATATTTCCAAATTTGTTTGTTTATTATTTTCCCTTATTTTTATGTTTCCCTGAGGTGATGGTTACCTCTCTCTTTTTTTTTTAGCCCCCATGAAGGCCTGAAATTCAGGTCAAAATGTTGACTTCTCCTCATATTGATGTTAAGAGTTTGTTCAGTGTATTCAGGCAAGTTATATGTCTAAAGTTTTTAGATTCAAGAATTGGTCTTCCTTCCTTTGGCGTCATATAGGTTATCCCCTCTGTAAAATCTTCAGGTATTTCTGCTGATCCTTCTGTAATTGATTGGAAGAGATTCACCATCTCCATGGAGAACAGTGAATTATTTAAGCCAAAAAGCTTATATTTTGTCTCTGCCAGGTAATTGCATCCAACTATGCATCTTTTTACTAGCTGCAGTAACGTCTTCCTTTTTGATGTTCAGTGGCAGCATCAAAGGTGTTGTGCATCCTTTACTTTGGACAGCCAGATAGCATTTGCATCATGACATGCTGGTCGCTCCCACAATTCTTTCCAAAAGAACTCCATGCTACATATTGAACATAGTTTCACATTCAGAAACTTTCCTTTCTCTGCTAATTTGTTTATTAAACTTATGTTGATCTGTTTCACAAACCTTGTTAATTTTTCTGCGAAGAAGTGCCATTTTATTTCTTCATGAATTGAAGTACAGTTCATATCTTTTTATATACCTATTTAATATATTCTTAAATGATGATTATTATTGTATCATGTTATTATAAAATAACATAAATTTTGTTTTATTTTTTTTTCAGGTTCTCAGAGGAGAGGTGGTATGTTGGAAGTTTATTAACTAATAATAATGAATTTTAATACAATAGTGGGTGATAAAGTATAAAGTACTAGGCAACTATCACTACTTATATAGTGTATTATATATTGTTTTTTAAACTTAAAAAAAAATTATGGATTTTTAGACAGATAGTATTTTTAAAAATGTCTGTCAAGTACATAGGTCATACTTACACTTAACTATATATAAAATAAATAGTAAGGGAGGATATTGATGGGTGAATACTGGAGTTTATAAGTTGAGCTAATTTCATTCAAAGCATTACTCATCTCCTACTAGGCTGATAAAACAGGTACTTAAAATATTTTAGCAATAGCCGTTAACACAAGAAAAATAACATTTTTTAGTTGTTCTCCATTCATGCTAGACATGATTGTTCCCTTTTTACTTTATTGAATTTTCTTAATAGGATTTAATTTTCTTTTCTATACTTCTATAAATTTCTATTTGGTAGGTAATTACCTATATAAATTTTCAGTAATAAGTACTTTCCAAACACTTATTATTATTATCCTAAAAAAAAAAGAATGAAAAGGACCTTAGTTAAGGAGGGAAAAAAAACCAAAACACGCATGGAAAAGTTGGAAGGGAAAAGATATAAGAGTTTAATACAAAACCCTATCCTAGCTGACCTCCCAAGAAGAGATCCAGTAGCCGTCTGAATATTGGCCTCGACTATCAGCAGAATCATCTCCAGAGAATAGGCCTGGCTCAGGATCCTCAATGTACTGGGTGACCAAGGGAGAACGGATGGAGACCACCTTGAAACATGTCCTTTGGCTGAATTGAATTGAGAAACAAAACATTTGCCAATGAGTATTCGAAAAAATTGAATTTATATTGGGCAGTAAGACGTTGATGGTCTAACGACCAATGACTTCGGCCAAAGAAAAACAAACTTTCCCTACAATTTTTTTAATATATATAAATCCACTTGTGCATTGTATTCTTATTATTTAGTACTTTATTTATTATCTATACTTTACTCTGTTTATCTTAATTCCATTTCCTTTTAATTTACACTGTCAATTTTTATATAATTTTCACAATAGTTTTACATCATCTGATTGTCCTACTATTGTTTGCAATATAGTCCATGTTATCTTATATTCCAACCCTAGTTGACACTATTTTTAGTTTCTTTATCTTGTTTTTTAGCCCTGATGAAGCCGTACAATGTGGACTGAAATGTTGGTGTATAAAAAATAGTTAATGTACTATTTCGAGCTCCTTTTTTGACCATCTTCCTTCAAAAATCTAGAAAAGTTTATTGTTTTATTTTTAAAGTGTATGCTTTTGATAATTAAATTATTTTTACAGATTACCCAAACTCAAACTACGGAAGAAGTAAGTATAAAAAAATCTTGCAAATTTATCACTCAGATTTTTTAGCAGTGTAATAAACAGTAATTCTATCATGGTCTAGATAAACACTAAATAATAGGGGTATTCATGATCTTTAGTTTAACATCTTAAAGCGTGTTAAATGGAAAAAGTTATGTTAAATGTAGAAATATTTCCTTATCTTACCATGTTAAAATGATATAACACATAACATGGTTGAGAGCATGTTACTAGATCTGTTAAATGGAGGATGAAGTCTTGCAACAGACCAGCTGAGCTCTACATCATCGTGTTAGGTTACTTGCTCATAGTTTGTGTTTTATTGTCCTAGTATTGTTTTGGACTTTTTTTAAACAAGACAATCAGTAGCCAAATTTTCACATTTATACTTTTCACTTACTTTAGGCATATTTTAATAAATTACTGTAATCAAAACTTAGAAGTATACAATAACAAGAAGTTATGGAAGAAAAGGTTACTAAGAAAATTCACTAGGAGCTCTCATGCATTTTACATTTAACATGACTTTAACATTTATGGTTAAAACATTTTAAATTTAACACAATATCATGAATACCCCTAATGGGTTGTATAAAAAAAAATAATGACCATTTTCTCAAATTCAATATTTCAAAGGACTTTTAAATATTTTAATCCTATTTAATACTTACCAATACCTAATAATCCCTTTAGAGCATTCTCTAAGCTTGTTTATTCCAATTCGACTTTTTAAAACAAAAGCCTCAGTTTAGTTATTTGTTTCAATGAAGAAACCTGACAGTGTCTGATGAAATTCTCGTAATTTTAAGGCATTACTGGAAAAAAAATTTCACTGCCACTGAAGCAGCTCGTGAAATTATTAAATATGGGAAGGTGTCCTTGACCAGTGCACTGTGCGGCATTGGTCTGAAAGATTTAGCAGTGAAGATACAATGTTGGAAAGGAAGAGGGTTCTAGGCAACCATTAATAGATATTGATGAGGTTCTGCAGGAAGCTGTTAAGGAGTTTTATTCCGACAAGATTATGTTCATCCTCACACTTCCTATCAAACCATAGAAAAGGTTAAAGAACTTCATGGGTTCGAACTCCTGCTTTATCCACTATATAGTCGAGACCTCGCACCATCGGATTACTTCTTGTTTCAATCCATGGCCCATTTCCATCAAGGGAAAAAATTTGATAATTTTGTGGAAGTTGAAACTGCGGTCAAAGAGTTCTTTGACAGCCATCCAAAATAATAGGATCGACCAATTGGCTAACAAATGGCGAATGATAATAGATTGATAGATAACAATGAACTATACTTTAAGTATTAATTGTATTTTATATCAAAGAAATAATAATACAAATATTAGGTTGAAAAAGGTTATTTTTTTTTTTTTTATTAACTCCATTATTATCATTATCATCTGAAATATTCTCTCCTAAATTTCAGACCAAGGCTTCATCTCCCCTCCTGAAATATTCTCTTCTGAATTCAGACTGAGGCTTCGTCTCCCCATCTGAAATATCCTCTACTAAATTTCAGACTGAAGCTTCGTCTCTCCACCTGAAATATCCTCTACTAAATTTCAGACTGAAGC
>NW_027108467.1:1060148-1076938 GCF_000696795.3 Halyomorpha halys
ATATATATTATTGTAATATCCTCTTTTTTAATCAATAGTTGATATTTATATATAAATGATTTTAGTTGTTTTTATTTTATTTATATCATTTCAGTATTGCTCATTTGTCATTTTAAATCAAATCAAAAGCAAGCTAACCAGTTTTCATTGTTTAAAATAAATACGCTGTCCAAAACAAAGAAGATGGTGGTGCGCGTCCTTCCTAAGTGTTCGTTGAATTGTTTGTGTTGAGATGGATTGAAGTTTTTCAACTTTTGTTGTTTCTATACAGTAATTATAGAAAAAGTATAATCAAAGAAGAAATAGAAGAACATAACAATTGTCAATAGACTGTTTGTATCGTAAATCATAGCAAATAAAGCGGAGCGATTGTACTACAATCGATTATTTTTGGATTGACCAGTGAACATTGAAGATAGAAGAGAGGAAACGAGGACTCTTGATTTCGCTGGTTTGGGGAGAAGACGTCTGTTCGGCTAGAAGCAGGAAGGACTGTAAGACATTGTTAGGAGTTGGATATAGCATCATCGACAAGAAGATAGCAGGAATCATCAGGGAAAGATGTGAAATTGGTTAGTTTTGTTTCTAACTGGAATTTATTGTATTTGTAAAATAACTATTAATTAAGTTTTTTTAATTATTACAATATATATATAACTTATAATAATATTATAATAAGTACATTAACTTATTTGTGTTTCATTTTGACCACACCCCCAACCATCTTCTCCTCGTACAAGTCATCCAAGGTCAATTATCTCTCATAATGGTGATGATGTCAGATTTATGACACTTTTCTATCAATGCAGCGATAGTGTTACTATAAATTAAATAATATAATGTTAAATAGCATCTAAAACGTTTGAAAAATAGAAACTCAAAATTCAGGTTTGTTTGAAATGAAATGAAAAATAGTTTATTATTCTGGGACAAGGTCTCATTAGCAATTATAAGGTTACTGTAACAATTATAAGGTAATTGTAATATTACAATATATTGGCCAAAAACAGTGTGGCCGCACTTAATTGTAACACAACATTACAATTGCATATAAATAATTAATGATTAGAGAAGTTTGTTGGGGGGTGCGGTCAGCAAAGAACAACATAAATAAAAAAAACCAAATTTATTTATTTTATGCTGACGTTTCGACCTGAGTTTCAGGTCTTCATCAGGGCTATAGAACAAAAGAGATAACAACAACATTTAGTGAAAAATACGATTGAAAAGGAATAGTATACAAACAAATTTAGAATTATAACAAAGTATTGAATTGAATCATAAATGATATAAAATTGATTACTCATAATTGAATCGTACAAAAAATTTTAATTGATTGATAATCGTGGAATTAGATGGTAGTAGATTGAAAACAGTGAAAGATGAAATATCATGTAGGTAAGAAGATATGTATAATATAAGATATGCAAGTAGTGTCTAAAAAACTGAAAAAAAAAAAAAAATAAATTGAATCTACAAATTGAACACTATGACAGACAATGAAAAATAGTGAGTGGCTTATATCTGAATTACAGTGTGAGTTGTTACATTGTTACATACGTTGTTGTTGGTACATTGAATTACATTGTTTTTAAAAATATTTTTTATTATTTAATTTAATATTTAATATTTTAAAATATTAAAAACGTATGTAACAATGTAACAACTCACACTGTAATTCAGATATAAGCCACTCACTATTTTTCATTGTTTGTCATAGTGTTCAATTTGTAGATTCAATTTATTTATTTATTTTTTCAGTTTTTTAGATACTACTTGCATATCTTATATTATACATATCTTCTTACCTACATGATATTATATTTCATCTTTCCCTGTTTTCAATCTACTACCATCTAATTCCACGATTATCAATCAATTACAATTTTTTACTATTCAATTATCAGTTATCAATTTTTTATCATTTATGATTCAATTCAATATTTTGTATAATTCTAAATTTGTTTGTATACTATTCCTTTTCAATCGTATGTTTCTCTAAATGTTGTTGTTATCTCTTTTATTCTATTGCCCTGATGAAGATCTGAAACTCAGGTCGAAACGTCGGCATAAAATAAATAAATATAGTTTGGTTTATTTATGTTGTTCTTTGCTGACTGGACCCCCCGACAAACTTCTCCAATAAATAATTTTAGATACAGAAAAAAAAAACTAAATGACTAAATACATAAAAACAAAACAAAAAGATAGTTACAATATTTACAGTTACTAAATGATAGTGTTTAATATTTATATTATCTATACTATTATAATGTTGGTATCCGTTTGAGAAGCAAAAGGTTGTTAACAGAAGGGTTTTAAATGACGGAAGGGTTGGTACGTGATGTATGTTAGAGGGAATGGAGTTGCAATGAAAGTCAGCTCAAGTAAAAAATGGTTTGTCAAACGCAGGGAAAGGAGAATTTTTTGTTGCTGGGTTTTGCTGTTTCTTGTCTAGACACTTCTTTCTTCTTGTTTTGGTTCTGAATCTCTGAAGATATTTAACATTTAGAATCTATTCAATTTTTCGGCAAATCGGCCAGTGTGTTACTAGCTACAGCCATAGATGAGCCAAAATTTGCTATAGTTGAAACTAATAGCTAATATTGCCATGGAGACGACCCTTATTCATAAATGAACCATTGATTAATAAATATCGTATCTAGGGCAATATTAGCTATTTGTTTCAGCTATTGTTATTCAGCCACAACTAATTTTTGCCCAACTCTGGCTTCAGGAATTAGCTATATTTCCAATCAATAATTGTTACGGCGGGTAGGGGTTCAAAAGGAACCTTTACTAGCCCAACCGTGAAAAGAAAAGAAATGGTCGAATTTTGTTATTTTTTATTTTTAAATAAGTAAACATAACAAAAGAAATAAAAAATATACAAACTAGGAAAAAAAAGAAAGCTTAATAATATTACAAAATAAAATTAATTGAACAAAAAATATATACAAACTAGAGAAAAAGTCTTAAAAAAAAATCACCGGTGATTGGTGGGGCCCGGTTGTGGTTGTTCTGAATGGACATTCTCTTGGAAGTAGATCGACAAAAGGGATGTACGTCCGCCCGCCTTGTCCTCTTGGAGGATGAGTTGAAGTCCGCCCGCCATGGCTAAGATGATTCAGCTGGCGAAGATGGCCAGAATGCTGGTAACTACGAGTGCGTAGTGAGTAGATAAAGGAGACGATACGTGTGTGCAGTGAGACGTTAAGAAGTTGTCTGTCGGTTTGCAGTATAAAAAACAACAGGGAGCGGATTAGTTTTGTTTTTTATATCATCTGTCACATAGTCGATTACCGATCATATGTTGGCCACAACAATAATAATTACACTCTTAGTGTTCCTTATCATGCGAAATATTTTATTTTATTTCATTCCTGAGAGTCTGGTTTCTTTTGGTATAAACCATAATTAAATTGCTCACATCCTCAAATCGAGTGATTCAAACTTATTGTTGGATCAATTTGAAATTTTACAATTGCTGACTTGATACTACTTTATTGTTAAAATAAAAATATTGTTTCGCTGATTTGTTTATTTTTTCACTAATATGCATTCAAAAATAATCTATCTCCATCATTCTTTATTTTATCACATGATGTATTCACAAGTACATCTATAACTGTACTTAAAGAATTACTAAGATTCCATTCCTCAGAATACTCCTAGTACCCTCTCTCGTCTTTCCCCTCTTTAACTACGGTTGCTTGGTCCACAAAGGGCTAAAGATGAAAACGAAGAGATTCATAGATTGCTTCATAAAATTTATTTTCGGATTTCCCTGGGACTTTCTTGTTTCCTGTTCACATGAGGAGTTGAAGTGGCTTTATCCTACTTTCTGATTTGTTGTTTTCTTTTCCAATTTTTTAAATAAGAAAACCTACCTAAATCCTTGATGTCCTCATTCTATATTCATCTATCAATTCATTAAATACTAGATCCCAACGAATTGATGTTGAAAATGAAATGAAATAAAAAATACTGGAAGATTGCTGATTGACCGTGTGTATTAATAAATGGAATGTGGTCCGGGTGCAGTCAAATTAAACTCAAATAGTAATATCTTTATTTGAGCCAACGTTTCGCCCCACGTTGCAGGGCTTCTACCACTGATTGGTATACCAAACCCACCTATTCTGGCAGACTCCTCAACTATTTTTCTCAACACCCTTATCACCAAATTATCAACGTTGCTAAGAATCCTATTCACCGATCCTTTTCTCTTTCTGACCCTCAATATCACCAGACTAACATACAACGTATTAAACAGATCCCATTCAACAACAATTTCCCTCATAAAGTGACAAACAAACTACTCTATTCTTACATTAACTGTGTTACTCCAGTTGCTCCTGTTCTCAACTCTTTTCAACCCACTCCACCTCTTATTCAGTACAGGTCCCTTCCATATATCCCCATTCTTTCTGACAATGTTAAAAAATCCTTAAGATCCACTATTCACCCTACATCTTCACTTGAAGTCTCACAACAAAATTTCCTATCTTTTTTCCAAATTAAAAGACCCTATTCCTTTTTTACACCATTCCAATGTAATTTACTGGATACCTTGTTCTACCTCATGTTGCCATTCCTTCTAAATCAGCGAAACTAAGAATCAACTTAAGAACCGCATTTCCCGGCACAAAACTTCTATTAACTACTGTAACCCACTTGCCTCTAAATTATCATTTTATTTAATTAATTTAAATTATGAACAGAAATATTAAGTTTTTCTAGACATACAAAAAACACACCTAATTAATTATTTAATCCTATGGTTAGTTTTCAAATGAGTTTGCCACTAAAACTAGTGCAAAATAATGAAACATGTAATGAGTTATAAATAAAAATAGGTTTAAAAGAAATATACTGGTGAAATAAAAATGTTGATATTAATTTTGGCAGTAGCAAACCTATTTCAAACAGTCTCTTTGCTAATGGCAACTATTGCCTTTGAAGATATTAACAATCTTGCCACTACGACACTATTAAATTTATATAATAATATTGTATTAGCCATTTACTTGTTCCCAGAATTCTCCTTTCGACTATAGCTTTTCATTTATATTAATTATCTCTGTTATATTATTTTTATTAGTTTATTAATATTGAAATAAGAAAGGATGACAGACACATCTTCTACAACTAAATCCCACAGCCTTCTTTTTTTTTATTTTTCCTAGGTCCTCCATTGTGGACCTATAAAGTCCCAGATTGGGAATGTCTAGATTCATATCTTGGGGCCGCTGGAAAATAAATATTGACTGATCCAGGTGGGAATCAAACCCACAACCTTTTCCCTCATACCAGTCCGCTCAGATATCAGGTCCTTATACAGTAGGCCCACATAATTGGTTCCTGAAATTGTTTATTATTTTGATGTTGATCATCAATCCATGATGGAAAAGATCTTTCCGTTTCATCCATCCCTATCCCATGTCTTTTGGAAACCATCTTTGAAAATAAGATATATTTCCACAATTTTGAATGTATTCCTTAATTTTACTCATTTTTCAAAATTGAACATATCGTAAATCTATTAAAACCGTATAATTGTCCGATTGAAGCAAAAGAATCACTGTTTTCAGAATGTTTTTCTCGATCGTATGAAGTTTATGAGGCCTTAATTTCTTTTTTTGGTATCAACACTGTACTTTTTCTGTTTTTGACTCATATTTATCAATTTATTAGGGCAAAATATTTAAACTTAAACAAATAAATGATCATAACACACATGTTGACGCACACCCTAATGCAAGACTGAAACTGTTTTGTTCTCTTGATCCGAACAACATTGTAATCCTCTATGATCGGATGTTCCATGAGAGGGACATCCAATCGCAGAGGACTAAACAGTTGAATCTTTAAAAATGTGCGAATAGGGAATTGTGCAAAAGTCTAGGGCTGCCTCTATACAAACTTTAGTGATGTCATACAATCTAGATTATCTACTGCCTATCATTAATATTATCTCGTAATAGTATATTAATTCGATTTTGGATGCAACATGATAATCTATAGATACTTTTAAATTTTTTAAAGGCAACAAGCTTTCAGAGGAAGCATTCAGTGACGATTCATCAGCTCATTGTAGAAAAGAAAATTACTTCTTTATTACTACTACTCCTGGCTATTTCGATAAGGATCAGATACCTGTAAGGGATGTAGCGTGTTCATCACAAGGTGGGTAGTATTCATTTTTTAATATATGTGTACAAGCTCTTTAGAAGTTAAAATATAAATATAAAATCTAACAGTAATAGGTTTATTGAAAATAAATAATTTAAAACTGCTTTTAAAATTATATATTATATAATAAAGAGAGCTACCAGTTTAAAATATTTGAGGTTAATTCTTTTTTACTTATAGACGTTATAATAATAATATTATTTATTTATTCTGGGATTGATCCCTTTAGAATAATATTATAGGCATCAAAATTAAGCTTTAGAGCTTTTTTTTTTAAATTGGCACAGAAGCACTGCGACCAATAACACTAAAAATCATGCCAATGCTGTAATCAACATTACAACACTGCGGTAGGCTCATTAGAGCTTAAGTTTTGCAGATTCCAAGTATCTTAATAGACTTAAGGGATTGATCAGCTCGTACTACTTGGGATCCACCCCAAACAGTGCAAACCTCAGCCCTGAAAATCGGTCACACCAGCATATTATGTGGTATTCTGTCTCATCCTCAGCATTGCAGAATCTACACAAGGGGTTACTCTGTTAGCTTGGGGTTAAACATGTGTCTGTTTAATCCTGTAATTATCATAAAATCATAAAACATAAGGTGATTAACTTTTGATTGTACATAAAAAGAAGAAAATCAAGTAAAATTAAACTAAAAACAATAAATGAAAAGGTATAATGTCTGCTACTATACATATTTACAATTGTAGGGGGATACTGTTAAGAATGTTTGTTTTAAATGGATGATTTAGTAAAAAAAATGTCAGAAAAGAAAGCTGTCTGTTTATTTCTATAGTTTCACTGAATGAAATGAAAAAAAAAAATTTATTTTGGGACATATGTCTCCTAAGAATACATACATGATTCGCACATTATGATTATTTGTCTGGCAAACATGAAAAAGTTTTCAGTAAGCAAAATGAAATTATATTGAGATCTTAGTTTAACTACTATTTATAATGGTAATCAATATGTGCCTATTTATATTGTTTACAGTGATGCGAAGGTTTTGTTTATGTAATAAGTGAAGGAGTAGTTGTTGTTTGAAGGAGAGAATGGATGAGGATTGGCGAATAGAAATGAATGAAAGATGGGAAAGGAATTACAGAAGGAGGTTTTGATTTTAAAAACTTGGAATAGGAAAACACCAAGGAGGTATTGCCTTTGGGAGGTTGGATAGAGCCACATCAACTCGGTACACTAACGGGAGACATGAGAGTCCCTGGGAAACCCTAAGATAAATTTTACGAAGCAATTCATGAGTCTCTACAGTCTCAATTCTAGACCTGCAAAGAGCCGTCAATAGATCAGGGAACCGTAGTTGAAGTGGGGAAAAACGTGAGAGGATCCTAGGAGTTGACGGGTATTCTGAGGAATGGAATCATGGAATCTTAGGAATTGTTTGAGTAAAGTTTTGGATTTGCATGTGATTTGAAAAATAAGATTATTACAGGAGAGGTATTGGTCGAAGGTGCTCCAAGGTTTTTGAGTTGAGGAAGAGTAAGGGAGGGAATAAAGGAGGTGCTTGGAACCAATAAGAATGGACTTGTTTTTTTTCAGCATTCAAGTTCAAATCATTGTTTAATGCCCATGCATTAATACTATCAATATATTTTTTAATCTTTTGGATGGCCTCAAGCATCTCAGAGGGATGGAAGGACAGATAAATTTATAGATCGAATGCTATGAAAACTTGGGCTTCAGTTAAGTAAGAGAGTTTTAAAGTTAAAAAAACCAAGTTTGTAAAAACTTTGAGTATTATGTATGCATCTTCTTAATCTTATGCAAGGCTAATTTTATCATTCTCTTCACACTGCATAATTAATGGTTTAGTGATTGATAATTAAGATTATTTTCAATTAAAATAAAAAAAGGACTTATAAAATTATAATTTTAATTATATTTTATTGGACCTGGGTATAATAGCCTGCATTTTTTTAATTGTCCATGTGAGACTGTGAAGTTAGAGTTACGATTGTCCTTGATGATGGTCAGGTTGGCAAAAACGGACATTTGAAGTTATTAATAAAGAGTGTTAGGGCTTTATGGATATAATTTATTTTAATTAAATTATAAGGTAAAATAAATAAAGTATTTTATTTAGAATAAAAAAAAGAAGATGGTCCAGGTACAGTCAAATTTAAACTCAAGTAGATTGAAGGAAGATAGTCCGGGTGGGGGTCAATAAGGTTTCAAAATAGTAATAATAAATATTTTTTTGTTACTATTTTGAAACCTTTATTGACCGGCACCCGGACTATCTTCCTTCAAACTAATTCGTACGGCCAACTATCTTCTTCCGATATGATTAAACTCAAGTAGTGATTAAACTATTTATATTGAGCCACCAACGTTTCTTAATTTATAATTTTATTTATATTCTTATGTTACTTCCAACTTAAGTATGCTTACATTAATTACTTTATTATTAATGTTTCAATTATATAATTTAGACACCTCTGTACCCATATTTATTTTTTATATCGTCTTTTCTTCATCATATTATATTTATTGTATCAATTTTTTTTTTAATATATAATTTCTTCCCCCCTATTATGTATATTATCATTTAATGTTTGCCTATATGTAATATATTGTAATAATTTTAAAAATATTAAAAATAAAAATAAAAAGAATCTGAATAGTTTTTAAACTTTTTTCAAATATGAAAGAAATAACTTTGGGTTCAAATTAAAAACACTAATATCAAATGGATAATAGAATTATATTTAACTTGTATAATATAAAAAGACTCTTAATCTCAGGGCGTGTGTTTGCTAGACAATCAGAACAGGCAGTTACAATAATTTCAATTAATTAAATTTTATCTGTTTTACAAATATATTCTAACTTAGTTATAACCAAACTAACCAAGCTCTATATACTAACGATCCTCCTTTGTTGATTCTTTGGCGCCTTCCTTGCGCATGCGCTGCCATCACCAATTCTTCTGTCTCGTCTATTACATTTCTTTAGTTTTCTATACTATTTGCTTTAAAATTATTTTCAAATGTAATGTACTTTAACTGTCAATCCTCACTAATCTATAACATCCCGTCAAAACAGTTTTCACGTTTTCTGTCTTGTTCATTATCTTCATTTTTTTCTTTATTCTATTATTATTCCCCTTTTTCTATTTCTTAGTTTGTGCTTTATTTTATATTTCTTTTTTTTTATCTGTTAATTAATTTATTATTTCCATTTTCATTAATTGTCTATAACCTTTTACTATTCTTATTTAATTTTTACGTTTCATTGTAAACCTTTTTAATTTTTCATTTCATTTGTTTATTTATATTTATATTATTTAAGTGTTTGTGTCTTTTTAGCCCTGATGAAGCCCTGCAAGGTGGGGCGAAACGTTGGCTCAATATAAATAGTTTAATCATTATTTGGTTTTTATTTGACCGCTCCCTTCCTTTTATTATTACATACGGTCAATCAGTGATGTTTCAGAATATTTATAATAATTTGTTTTAAATATTTCAGATAGTGAAATGATAAAGAAATATCCCAGAAATTCGAAGAATTCATTGGGTAAATTTTTATTTTATTTGTAATAAATATAATGTAGTAATAATTTAATCTATTTAGGACAAATCTCAAGAAAATCTCTTGTTTTTTGGAATCAATATCAAACAGCTGATCTGTTTATTATGAAGCTCTATGAACTTTCTTCTTATGGGTTTTACAGAAGTATATGAAGTGCTAAACAGTGCCTTCTAACTTTAAAATATGCTGGTTGGGTTATTGAGTGAGTGGAATGTAATTTAATTGAAGGAATTTAAGGTGAAAGAGAATAATTCCGTCAAACAAGTTTTAGGGTTGTGGACATTAAACATGAGAAAAACCAATACTAAACTCTATGATATAATTAGAAGTTATGTAAATCCGTAGATGGATTAGGTTAGGTTTATAATTTTGAAGTGGGGCCAGCGAAGATGGTATTAAAATAGTGTTTTAAGATGTGGATTAGAAATGAAAAATATAGAGCACTCACTTAGTGCCACATTTATGTGGATGAAGGCGGCATCCTCCTCTTCTTATCTTCCTCTCTTCCTGGCACTCGTCCCTAGTTAGGGAGCCACTTCTCTGAGTTACTCTCTTATGGTAATTGAATTCAGGATAATTCGATAAATAAGATAATTTTGTGAATTCCACAGAAGAAAAATGGTGCTCTTCTCTCATTTTCTTTGCACCACTGCAAACTAGAGAGTTTCTTACTGTATTGGCTACAAATTTCTCAAAACGACATTTATTCTGAAGATGAAGCATCAGAAAATGAATAGGAGAATGTTTCATTTAGAAATATTGTATCAATATTACAAGATTAACTACATTACATTAAGTAAATATTGAAAGTGAAATTATCAGTTGTTCAGCTTTAATTCATGATAATAAACACATGTAGTGCAGCAAATTCAAGTGATATGCTAATACCACTATGCTGCAAAGTGGATACGATCATATTTATTTCTAAGCTACTTGATAATGTAGGAGATACAATCCACCTACTAAGACTACTTTTAATACTTGTAGATTGTTGTCAGGAGATGATTTTCAGAAGATTTAGACAGAATAAAAGACGAATTTTATTATTCCATTCTTGTTAATAAGGTTTTATCTGGTTCTGAGTTTTCTGCTTCTTTCACATCAATCTCCTCACCAGGATAATTCTTATCCTCAATGGTTTCCAAGACATTCTCCATCATTTCTAGACTATTTTTAGACCAAGTCCTTTGAAATTATAGGTCATTTAATCTTCTCATTATTTCTGGTTCAACTAATATTTTGCTTAGAGTCAGCTTCTGCTTACAAACATTTTTGTAAGTAATCTAGTTTCCATTCGTGGTGAATGTATCAGTCACTTTTTGAATAAGAGTTAATTTATCCGTTTCCATTCTTTCTTGTCTAGAGTACATGTCGTCATATCTGTAATTTGCTGAAATATGGGAAAAACTATGTTCCGGACATGGTTGCTCCAAATTTAAGCCTCTGAAAAAGATAATGTGAACACCAAATCTTAGTAGCAGGTCCTCAGTTGCTTTTAATGACTCCACTCCATATAATAATAATAATAATAATAATAATAATAATAATAATAATAATAATAATAATAATAATAATAATAATAATAATAGTGATACTTTATTTATTATGGGGCGAGTCCCTTTAGAATAATACAGAGATAGACAGATGTGGGCTGAGGAGCCTCAGAGATACTTAAACAAAAATACAAAGAATTATAAATAGTCGGTATAAAAAACAATAAAATAATTATAAGTTACTTTCTAACTTTAATCAGTAGGACAATAAATAAAAAAAAAAAAATGATGTAAAAATAATTAAAAACGATGTAATAATTTATATACATATTTACAATTATATCTATTTACAATTTCATGGGGTCCAAATGGATAAGAAGTGATTGAACAGGTGGGATTTAAAGATAGGAAGTAAGGTTAGGGTATTGAAGTGACAGATGTTGGAAGGGATGGAGTTTCATAGGGATAAGGATCGGATAATGAATGATCTATCGAAAGCAGCAGTTTGGTGGGCCCTTGTTTATAAATCTGAAGACAACTACCAAAGGATTTGAATTGAAGAAGCTCAGAGATGTATGAAGGATGGTGGGATTGGATGACTTGGAAGATGAAGGATGCCAGGAAATACTTACGACAGTAGGAAGGATAAAGCCACTTCAACTCTGCATAAAACTGGAAAACAGAGGTGTCCCTTGGGATCCTAAAGATGAATCGTACACAGCAATTGATCAGACATTTTAATTTTGCCTTGAGATCCCCAGAGATGCCCCCATATACCATACAGCAATAGACAAAGTGGGGAAATATTAGAGAAGTGACTAGAAGCCTACGGGTTTCAAATGAAAATAGATGGTGGAGGTAATTTAGATCTTTTAAAGTGGAAAAGGTATGGCAGGAGATATTGGATACATGGTTTTTCCAGGAAAGTGTTTAATCAAAGGTTATTCCCAGATTTTTGATGATGGAGTAAAATTTGATGGGACTATCATGTAGGAACAGAGTTGGAATATTAGGAACACTTTCAAGGAGGTGATTGGAGCCTATTAAGATTGCCTTCGTCTTTTCCTCATTCAGCTTCAACTTGTTACCTCTCGCCCATTTACAAATCCCAACCAAATCTTCTTGAAGTTTTTCTGTGGCTGATAAAAAGTCAGAAGGCAGGAAGGACCGGTATATTTGGAAATCATCTGGATAGACGTGGTATTGGGAGTGATGAATCTGGAGGGAAAGGTCATTAATGTAAATAGCAAACAGAGTAGGAGGTAGAGTGGAACCTTAAGAAACACCACAGGAGAGAGGGGCCTATGTAGACATATATTTCAGTTTTATTCACAGGAACCCAATCCTGCTTTTTCCCAGTATCTTAAAGTTGTAATTTTCCGTTTCAACAAGTGCCCTCTGGTTAGTATGATTCACGTATTAGGTAGATACTTTTAGGAAATGTTTTCTCAGCACAAACAGTTACGACCAAATCTAAATTATTCTGTGGAAACCCTATATGGAGACGTGGAGGTCCCCTAGGGACTTTTATTTGGAAAAAAGACACTGTATAATGTGGTGTCCTTGTAAACTTACTCATGTAGTTGAAGAAGTTTTCACTAGAAAAAGAGCTAGTGGGATCATTATGGAACCCCAAAATATTTATGAAGGTTAAATATTAATTAATCATTTATTTTTATACTTAAAATCAACATTTTAGGTTTGATCAATAAAATAGGGAATCATTAAAACAAACTGTACCTTCATTTTATTTCTTCTTCCACTTCACCTTAAGTGGTCACAGAATATATAAAGACATATTTTCGTAAAACTTACATTTGATATAATAAATTTCTATGATGAAAATTTTGCATTATTTTATTCATTATTCTCTATACCAGTTATACTCAGCCTGTGGCTTGCTGGTTTTTTGCGGTTGGCCCATCTGGTGTTACTTTATTTTAAACCATTTTGAATTTCATGGCCATTAGAAAAATTAAGAGTGCTCTGAGTAAATAGGTCCTACATAACACTGCTGCGCCGCAGTGTGATTGTTGATACGGTAATGTGCCTTAATATATAGCAATTTATTCATTTATTTTTTAATTTACAGTAGACATCTGATTGTCTCAAGGCAACACGTCATTTTAATATTTTCAGAAATACGGCAAATCAAGTGTTTTGATTAGCAATATTTTGTATTGGGCGTTTTGGTTCCGTATCGAGCGAGCAAGACTGATTTTCTACTATTGTTTATGTACCGAGAAAGAATGTTGGGCAGTAAATTTGAATATATAAATTTTAACCTATATTCAACTATAATATTTAAATTTATGTATTTTAAAATTATTTTCAGGTCAATAAATAGAGTTTATACTAAACCAGGTCAATAAATGGACCTGATTCAAATGTTTTTCATAACAGTAAATAGTTTATTAATTTTTAATTTGTTTTTTATTAATAAATAATTTGAATTAAACTACTACTTGTGACCACTGACACTGCAACATACTTGAAATGACATAAAAAAATTTTAAATTTTATATGCGATGAATCCGTTCAAAGTTGTTTAATTCAATTTGTAACAATTGTGAAAACCTAAGAAATCATGACCAAATTTATTTTTTTTTTTGCAATCCTCGACGCTATGACTAACACGAGTTTGTGGCCCATGAAAAAAAATTGAGTACCACTGTTATGTAAGTTAGAACAAAAAAAGGTATAAACATATAATTTAGGGTTTAGTTAACGTTAACCAAACCTGTATCAAAATATTAAGTATTATCTTTAGAATAATTTGTTTAAAATATTTCAGATAATGGAGGGACACAGAAGCATTCCAGAAGTTCGAAGAATTCATTTGGTGAATCTTTATTTTATTTGGAATAAAAATAATTTTGCAATAAATTAACCAATTTAGAGTTAAAACAGTTCTCATTTTATTTGGAGATATTTAGCTCCAATATCGAATGACTAAGCTGTTTGTTATTAAACTTGGTACTCATCTCTTTTAGGCCCATTAGTGGTAAGAGGAGTTGTATATACTTTTGAGGTGAAGCGTCTCACCTTAGCAGAGATGGGCAAAACTCAGCATTAGTTGAAACTAATAGCTAAAATTGCCATGGATACGATATTTATTTATCAATGGTTCATTCATGAATGAGGGTTGTATCCATGGCAACTTTAGCTATTAGTTTCAACTATAGCTAATTTTTGCCCAATCGTGCACCTTAGTAGTAGGGATGGGAGATTTTCAACATTATTTAAATGAATCACTTAACTTTGATGAAACTTGGTTTAGTATTTAAATTTGTAGCATTTTTTTTTAGATAATTTTATGTACAACTTTTTTGTTTTTAATGTGTATATTTACAAAACAATACGAAAAATGGATATTTAAATAACTAAAAACACATAGACAATGGAAAAATGTCTGTCTGTTAAAGTCTGTGTGAAAGAGATGCTTAGAAACACCAACAAAAGGAAGATCCTACAAGTTGGAAGATATCTACATATGCTGTAATGGTGACAAACTTCACATACCTCAGTACAGTGATAGACGGATCTGGAAAGGCAAACACAGAAATATCTAACAGGATTAATTAGGCAAATGCAGTTTACTACCAGATATGTAACATTGTGGTAGGGAAAAGAGAAATAGGCTAAGATGTCAAGCTACACATCTTCGACAGTATATCTACCCATACTTTTGTATGGAGGGAAGAGTTAGATATTAATAGACCGACAGGAGAGTAGAATCACCACTGCCAAAATGAAATTTATGCGAAGAACCATTGGAAAAACAATGAGAGACAGAGTTCACAATGAAAGGATTCATCAGGAACTGTAGATAGCCCCACTGAAAGAGCTCCAGGAAACTCGTCAGCTATGTTATCAGGATGGACGACCACAGAGGTCCACTAAAAACCATAGAACATGTCTCAGATGGCAGAAGACCTAGGGGCTGCCCTAGGATGTCATATCTCGACTATATTGAGCGACTGTTGGGTGAAGGACCTCCGACAGGCGAGGAACCTAGCTAGAAGTAGGGAAGAATAGAATTCCTGGCTGAATAGTCCCCTACGCTGAGAGGCACTAAAGAGGGAAGCTGAAGAAAAAGAAATCTGTGTGCAATTTTAACATACTAACATAAATAACAAAAATTAAAAAAAAAAAGTTATATGCTTTAAAAAAAATGATTTTAATAATTTAAAACAACAATACATTATTATTTTTAAAGTAACAAAACAATAATACCAAATTGTGGTATGGCATTTGTTCCTCACAGGTTCACCAACTGAGCTTTTTCCAGTGTAGTCCGTCATACATAATTGCTAAGAGTTCTCCTGTTTCCCAAAATATTTTATTGTAATTTCATTATACTTGTGGCAAATTCCCATGAAGTGAAAGATATCTTCTTTTTCTTCAGGGTGACAGACTGAGCAGTTACTGACACTATCATGCATCCACGGTTTTCACTTAAATTGAGCAATGCCACTCTACCCTGGAAAATCAACATTGATACCAAATCAAAATTATCATTTAAATGTGGTGTTTCTGTTTCTATTACACCTAAGCCTGCATACACAGAAAAACTAGATCTGAGACATTTTTCAAGATTACTTTGTTCCTCAGATTCCTTCATGAAATGTCTGACTGTGGTCAATCTTCTGTGTAGATTGGCAACATTTGAAGTATCGAAATTAACTCCATAACATTCCCCAAATTCATGCAACTTCCGGTACCAATAAACTTTCTTTTTTATCATCTCTTTTGTTATGAGATGAGGTAAATAGAAACCCGGCATCTCCAGAAAATTTTTAAAATATAGTTTAAGTGTGTTTTCAGTGTACTGGAATATATCGAGGCAATAATTAGGCGTATGTCTAGGGAGGAGCAGTAATTTTTTTTTAAAATACTTTTTAAATTTTTTTATTATTAAGTTGGTGGTTTAATTTGAGTGCGTGAGAAGCAAAGGGGTACAAGTGATTATTTTGTAAATAAGAGATTTTTTCTATTTACTGCTATCTATTAATTTATTTCTGTCCCTCATTGCCTCTCGGCAATACTGGTTATGGTAGGGAAAGGTACATACCACCTATGCTCTTCATGTTAAATTTCTTCTTCTCATTATCTTTATTTCATATGAAAGGAGTTGGTTTAGAACTACTGTTATGTTGCCGAAATTGCCAAAGTTTATGGCCAGTTGTCCTTACTAACTAACTGAGTAAAATGATTTTTTGTCATTACTTAGAATCAAAGATGGGCAAAAATTAGCTATAGTTTAAACTAATAGCTAAAGTTGCCATGGATACGACCCTTATTCATGAATGAACCATTGATAAATAAATATTGTATCCATGGCAATTTTAGCTATTAGTTTCATAGTTGCCCAACTCTGCTTAGAATACAGTATTTCTCAGTAGGTTAACCCTTATTTATTTATATAGAATAAACTCAGTTACATAAATACAAAAAGTACAATTTATCTGTGTTTATATGAATTCAAATTATTTATATTAATAAATACAAAAAGTACAATTTATCTGTGTTTATATGAATTCAA